>NC_133791.1:9423333-9623984 GCF_003597395.2 Chelonoidis abingdonii
AGCCGCCTCGCTCCCCTGGCGGCGCGGGATGAATAGCGCGCCTGTGCCCGGGCTTTCCTCCCCCGGCGCGAGCTGGCTCCACCGCCCGCGGCCGCGGGAGGAAATGGTGTCACTGGCGGGGGGGTTATTGACTGAGCCTTCCTGCCCGGGGGGGAGGTTTGCTGCCTCTCGGGCCCGGCCGGCGCCTGGCTGCGTGCGCCCCGCGCTAGGGGAACCGCGGCGCGGTCCAGCTCCGGCCCCGCGTCTGCTGCCAGGGGCCCGGGTCACTGTGCGCACCCAGCGCTGCACCGCCTCGGCTGGCCAGGACCCTGCTGCCTGCCCCAGCGGGAGGGCACAGAACTGGCGGCTGGTCTCTTCCCTTCGACTCCAGGCCGGGGGGTGGGGGGGGTAGGAACTGAGCTGGCGGCAGCAGTGAAAACTCTGCTGAGGGAGCTGGAGCTGCTGGACACCAGGGCCCAGTGCTTACGAGCATCGATACCTGCAATCCACCAGTGGAGAGGGGACAAGGCCCAGACTTCAGAGCCACAGCCAACCTCCCCTGCTGGATTTGACCCCATGTGGCTACTTTAGCTGCCCACAGGGGCGAACCTGGCTGGTTAAAGGGGCAAGTGAGCAGAGCCCCACCTGCGTGCAGCATGTTGAGAACTGGCTCTGGAAGTGCCTGCCCTCAGGGCCCCTGCTGAGGTCAGACACTCCACAGCCTAGCACCCACACTGTTGCAGCCCCAGGAGAATTAGCCCACAGGATCCAGGGCCACAGCTGTGGGGAAGGAAAGTGGTTGCAAGAGTCACTGTACTGGGGGAGGGAAATCTTCCTAGGGCAAAGATTAGGGGGACACAGTGACACTGGCCAGTTTGGCAAAGCCCACAGCTACCCTAAGGGGCCCAAATTGGTGGACTCATCAGAACTACAGGTGAGCCCGCTCCCCCACACAAGAACAGCCATATTGGATCACACTAATTGTCCAGCCCAGTATCCTGTCTTCCAGCAGTGGCCAGTGCCAGATGCTTTGGAGGGAATGAACACAGGGCAATCTGAGTGATCCAGCCTCTGTCCTCCAGTCCTAGCAGTCAAAGGTTTCAGTACATCCAGAGCAGGAGGCTGCAAACTTGAATCTCCGACCACCTTGGCTAATAGCCATTGATGGGTAACACACCGCTCCCCCTCCCACAGAAAAGGGATGGCGCACACACAGGAGAGCCAGTAAGAGACTTGCCCATTTCCTGGCCTGTCAGAGGACATAGGGCAGGGTTGCAAAAGTTTTGCCTCCAGAGGCTCCACCCCACCCTTCCCATAGCCTCTTGCCCAGAAGATCACATTCTTCTGCCCTGACCCCCAGCAGTATCTGTGACCAACAAACCATGGAGTTAACAGTAAGTCATGGCTCTCCTTTCTCCTCCTGCTGCAGCAGCGCTGACTGGCTGGAATTCATATCCCAGCCCATGCTGCCTGCATATCCCTGCTGTCCTGTTAAGTCTCGCACAACACTTACTACTCTCCCCCTCACCTACCTGGAGCCTCAGCAGTGCCCAGAGCTGATGGGGGGCGGGGTGTTGAAGGGAGGCAGCGGTTTGGCACTTGCAAACAGACTATGAGAAACATCTGCCTTGGTCGGGCTAGTGCGTGGGCCGTGCTCCCCACTGGGAGGGCTCCTGCAACTCAGCCTTGGGGCACATGCGGGGAATTCCACGGAAAGGTTTCAAGGGAGGTGGGGAATGAGTCAGGCAGTAAATCAGTCAATCGCTACAGCGGGGAGGGTAAGCTAGCCGCCCCAGCAGCCTTTCTGGACAGCCTAGGGCTGTGCACTAGAGGCTACTTAGTGGGAAGGGGAAAAGGGGTCACGCTATGAGCCCCATTCTAAGCTCCTTGGGGGGAGCAGTCTCATTCCTCCTGCTTCACTCACCTTTTGCAGCTGGAGATTCACACTCATTTTTCAGGAGGGGCAGTGTAGGGAGGAGATTGCCTCACGTAGGGCAGAACAGGGGTCACTGCAACACCCCCCTCCCCACTGAGCTCCTGCTCTCAAGCTGAGCTCACTGACCCTGAATCTCTCAACCCTAACTTGGAGTGCAGTCTCCCGCTTTAGGCCAAGTCGCTGAAGGCTTGTCTACACAGGAAACGAAACCAGAATAGCTAAGGGGGCTGCAGTTCACACCTCAAGTTACTTCAGTGCAAGGCAGCATGTGCGCACTGTTATTTCAGAATCTGAATGCCCCATTGCACAGGAACATAGCAAATGCTAGATGGGATCCGAGCCACAGCCCTAGGGCACTGTGATTCTGAAATAAGCATCTATATACAGACTTGCATCAAAATAACTAACGGTGTGACTTACAATTGCTTTGGTTCCATTGACCATACAGACAAGCCCGGAGCTGCTCTGACTCATTTTCCCCCACCTGTAAAATGGGGGTATTAATTCGTCCCCAGCAAGATCATTACAGCACACTAATTAGCTGGTGTTTGTACAGCATTCCAAGCTGGGCATTGCTGTGCAGGTGCCACACTTTACTAATTATTCTATTTGATGCATTTATCCACCAGAGGGACCAGAGCAGCCCAGGACGACCAATGAAAATGCTAAGGGGATTAGTTACAGAAGAGACAGCCACCTGCATTGCAAGAGGCTCTTTCTGGAGTGCTACCCTACCACAGAGTTAACCATCAGGAGATTCCCCGCCTCCAAGCCGTGCTCCTTCCCCCACGCTGGGCTTACCTCTCCTCATCTGCCTACACACAATTCTGGGGCACCCTACCTCTGCACGCTTGCACCAGCCCAGCAGTGAAACCTCTGTTATTGTCTTCATGACACACTGGAAAACACACAGACAGGAAACCCCCTCCTCACACCCACTATCTACTGCTCTGTGTCACAGGAAGCCAAGACAGAGCCAAATTGAATGTACTTGAATATAAGAATAGGGTGTTTGTCGGAGTATATATTACAATCATCATCCTTTGTACTTCTGCAGCACCTTCCATGAAACGCTCAAAGTGCTTTGCCTGCATTAACTCCTTAGCCATTATCAACCTGTCATAATTAATACCATGCTTGTACTGCTGTGTGACAAGTCAATTCGCCTCTATGCCTCAGTTTCTCCATTTGTAAAAACAAGGATAATTCTTTCCTGCCTTTGCAAAGTGCTTTGAGATCCAGGGCTGAAGAGCACTACAGAGGTGCTTAAGATTATGCTATCCCCATTTTACTGATGGGAAAACTGGGGCACAGGCTCGCCCTGCATGTGTGTGCCAGAGTTGAGGCTAGACCCTCACATGTCTTTATTCTCAGTCCTGTGCATTAGTGAGAAGTCTAGATAGTATATAGTCATATGTGAATACAATTTTTTTTTCCAAATTCAAATATGGAAGCATACTATATACACGTGCCTTTGTGCACACATTGCACATGTATGGATGCACATTCACACCCCTCCCACACAGGCTGAGAACCTTTCCAGAAACAATGGCTATTTAAATATCTGACACCCATGCAAGGAGGCTGGAAAATGGATGCAGCAAAGACACGTTTTAAAGCTTCAAAAAGCTGCAGCCAGGCCAAATGCCCTCCAGTCAAAGGTTCCCCAGCTCCAATCTCTGAACACGATCAGCCTCTGAGGTCTACTTCTCCCTCCTCCCACTCAAGATCATCTGGCAGAGTTGCCCCCACAGGATTTGATTCAGCATGAGACACTGACAAAGATCAAGCAACAGATTGTACCCTGCCTACGACAGGGAGCTCCTGGTCAGTGACTGGGGGTCCTAGGCACTATGATAACACAATAATAGCAACACCCATAGTGCCTACAGTGAGATCTGAAATGAAGAGGGAGGTCCTGGAGCATCAAATCCAGCATAAAACCCAGGGGGCAGGTGTGCATCCTCACACTGCGCTGTACCGGAGTTCCCCCTCATATCTGCCTCACAGCTGGGGAAGAGACTGGTAGACCACTCTCCCCACAGCCCCAGCGGCAAACACCCAGCCTCCCTCTGCATTTCCAGAGGCTGAAGTGGAGAGCACATGGAAGAGCAGCATCTTGGCTCAGGGGGTGGTGGGTAAGGGAAGAGAAAGCCTTTCACCTCTAAATCACCATTTTAAGCATAAGCAGCCTGCATGACACAAGTACTCTGGGTCTTGGTCCAGTTCCAACATCACAACGAAAATTTACCACCACCCCACCCAGTGCTTTTAACAAAAACGAATGATGAAGAACGCAGGAATTTGCTGGACCATCAGCCAAGCAATGGTTCATCTCGCTCAGTATCCTGCTTCCAACCAGTGACCACTATCAGCTACATCAGAAGAAGGTGCAAGGAACTCCCCTGGTGGGCAGTTATGGAACAGCCTCCCCAGGGGAAGTTTCTTGCTAACTCTGAGCAGTGTTTGGCCTAAAGCTTGGAGCATGACGAGTTATATCCCTTCTATTTTCTTTTCTATCCTACGGCATGTCACCAGGCACGTTCTCGTTACCCACATAAGTGTCCAATACACGTCAACTGGCCATGTTGACTCAACTCCCTTAGCTGGGGGCTGGGGTCCTCCCAGTCAGGGCTGAGACCCATTGGCAGAAGAGCAGGTTGGGGTGGAAAACCTTGCACAGCCACCGCCTGAGCTGTGAATAAACAGGACTTCGGTCCCTAGGGTACCTCTTGCCGCATTCATGTACATGCAAACATTAAAAAAAGAAGAAAGGGAACAAACATTAAAATGATCTATATTTTTAAACTGTAAAGGCATGTAGGAGAGAGGGAAACAAGCAGCCCCATCAGATCACATAAAAAGTCGGCAGAATTTGCCGAGCCAGGGACCACGTGCCTCCGATGTTTATATATTAATTATCTGAAAAACCCAGGTCACTCCTTATTGCCACAGTGCCTGTAATTTAGAAGTCTGGCATGCAGCCAATTCCAGAAGCTGCATTGATCCTGAATGACCGCAACAACTCCCCCGTATACCTTCCCGTCTCCTCCTCCCCTCCCGTCACTCCCTCCCTCCCCCACCCCATCGCCTAGCCCCTCCTGCCCCACCCCAGAGGATCTGTTATTTACAATCCTGCACTCTGACAGTTGGGAAATCAGAGTGATTGACACCGCAACGCTGGTGGATAGAGGTTCCAGGCACGGAGATGGACTGAATTTAGAACACGGGATGCTGGGAGGAAGGCAGCAGCGTGTGGGAGGGGGAATGGGAAAGAAAAGCAATTAAAAAAAAGAGAGAGATTTCTAAATTATTAACATTTTCTAAATAATTAACGTTATTGGTGCCTCCGTGTGAGCCTGCAGATAAACTGCGCTTTGTCCTGGCACTAATAATTTACAGCCCAACCAGAGGACTGTGGTGTGGCTCTAATCCAAAACACACTGAAGTTTTGTCTTGTCAACGTTACACAAGAAAGCCTGTCTGTGCAGCGTTCCCCTCTCCTCCTGCCCACCCCAAAACCTCAGAATCGGACTCCCCCCACACTCCCAGAAATGCTGAGGAGACAGTTTAATCATAATTTTAAAAAATGTCAGGCTTTTTACTGCAATGAGCTGCTCTGGAGATAGAAGTGCTGTGGCATCAGCTGCTCTGGTGCATATGTTGTGCCTGGGGTGGGGGGTGTTTTCCATGTCTGGTGCTCAATTTGTGCCCAAGTGAGTTGGGCCTATGTGTTGGCCTGTTGTGAGTCTGTGTAATGAGCCTGTGTACATGCATGTATGTGTGTGTTGCATATGAGCTTATGTATCGTGCCAGCACACACACATATGTTGTATGTGGGTTTGTGAGTTGTGCCTGTGTGTACGCTGTGTACCCATGTTGTGCCTGTGCATGTATTATGTCTGCTGTGTGTACTGTACCTATGTGTAGGTGCATGTTGTGTGTCCAACACGTGCATGTGGCATCTTTGTGTAAGCATATGTTGTCTATTGTGCTTGTGTGAATACCAAACATGCACAACTTGTGTGTTGCACCTTTGTGTAAGCATATGTTGTGCCTCTGTATTGTCCTTGTGTATACTGTACTGTGCACGTCATGCCTATGTGCAGTTGTGTATTGTGCCAGGGCACACTCACTGTGCATGCTGCTTCTGTCTACCAACTCGGGTTGTGTGTGTGTGTGTGTGTCCTGTGCCTATGCACCGGTTGTGCATGCACTGTGCTTGTGCGCATTGTGCCTCTGTGGAGATGTGTTGCGTGTCTCTACACAGCGCCTATGTGTGTGTTGTGGGTGTGCTGCGCTCACACGCATTGCGTGTCTGGGAAGGTGTCTGCTGTGCCTGTGATGCTGAACAAATCCTAACTCTACATTAAACAGGATCACCTTCCTGCCACCCAGAGAAGCAAATCAAATCAAATGGAAAGGGGAAGGGTAAGGCAGCCTCTTTATTAACCTAACAAGCAGCCCCAGGGATTTACTCCACATTGGAGATTCTCCTTCAAGTCTTCACCAGATACATTGCTGATGCTGCTCTGCCTCTTATTCCTCCCTCCCCCAACCCCTCTCTCTCTCTTTCTTTCTTTCTCTGGTTAATCCATGCCAGATACAGTTTGGCAGCTGAAGGCTTTACGTAGAGAGAGGTTCAGAGGAAGAGAGCTGGACATGGACTAAGGGATCTTATGCCATGTAATTTCTATCTCCCAGTGACACCTTCACCTTCTGTGCTCAGATAGTTGTCAAATCTCTGGCTACGTCTACACTACAGGATAAATTCGAATTAGCTTAAACCGATTTTATAAAACATATTATAAAGTCGATTGTGCGCATCCACACTAGGCACATTAATTCGGTGGTGTGCGTCCGAGGCTAGCGTTAATTTACTGGAGCGGTGCAGCCCACCCTCTGTGCGGTCAGCTAACTGATCGGTAATAATAATGGAGGCCTAAACGTCAATTTGCATCCACACTCCCTAATCCTATATAGTAATATCGATTTTAGCATTACTCCTCTCGTTTTGTAGGATTACAGAAATCGATTTAAAGAGCCCTTTAAATCGATATAAAAAGCAGTGTAGTGTGGACGGGTGCAGCGTTAAATTGATTTAACACTGTTAAAATCGGTTTAACAGCGTAGTGTAGACCAGGCCTCTCTCGCCAACAATCCCTCCTGCTCCAAGGCAGCTCAGTAATCCACCCCCGCTCCTCCAGAGATTCACTCTGGGACACCCCCTCACTCACCTGCTCTTGCATCTGAAAAGGCAGAAGGCACATGCATAATTAATAGCTTTGTTTTGGCTACAGCCAGTCCTGTGCCAGCATGTCACACATGCACAAGAGAAGGGAAGGTGTACACACAGACTGACGTCTGTACAACACGTGTGGGCTCTCTCACCATGACCCAATTTCCCACTGGCTGCTTTGCTAACACACTAGTGCCCCTACAGGTGATGCTCGCGATACCTCGAACACCCTGTGACTGGCTCTGAGTAGGGCTTCCCAGTATGAGGGACAAACACTTTTATTTTTATTATTTAATTAAAGCACAAACCAAAGGACTAGAGCACAAACTCTCCCGAAGAAGCAGCAGTTTCCCCAGGATAATGGAGCAGAAGTAGCAAGACACAAAAACCTGTTCAGAATTGGGGGTTGTTTTTAAGGGCTGGGTTGTTTCTTATTTTGCACTGATGTGGCTGCACTAGTGCAAATCCCTTGTGTAGACGAGCTGCACCAGTGTAAAAGAGGACTGGCACATGTGCAGCTTATCTGACTTTAAATCTACGCCAGTACAAAACACTTCCTACGCCGGTGCAACACCATCCTCACTCGGGTTTTCTCCATCCGTGCAAAAATACCCCAGTGCAGCCAAAGCCTAAACTACTCTGAATTAAACCAGAGTGAGGCGGAAGAATCTTGGCTTCCCCATAACACCCAACACAGCATTAGACAGCCCAACGTCCTGCCTTGTTGCTGGTGTTCTGTGGCTGCAAGGAAAGCAGTGCCTGGAAGTTGCCTACAGTATTCTTGTGGCAAAGCTCTGATGAGACTCTCACAACATGAGTATGCTGGGCACAGAAGAGGTTTCTCCCTTTCAGCGCCGAGGTTTACCAAGCCTCTGCCCACAGCAGATCTGGTTTCAGCTAGAGCAGGACCAATTCATCTCCAGAGCAATGAAGTTACACACCAGGGATGAATCTATCCGTCTGTCCCCAGACACACATTTCCCACTGGCTTATGCATTCTCCTGCTGAACAGTTTTCATTGCACCCTGGGCTTATTTGCATGATACTTTTCTCATTCCTAAAAACACGGTGAACTGAATCCTCGTAAGGTGGCGGGTCATAAACACCAGCTACGGCCAGACACATGGCAGGCAGGTGCTGTATGAATTTCCCATGCACAGCACTGCCAATGCACTAAACTACATCTTGCAACACTTCTCCAGCGCTCGATCCTCTCACAGAACTGCCACTGCACGACAGTGACCACACCCCCTCATCTGTCCAAGCCCTAAGCCTCTGCTCAGCCAAGCCTGCCAACCATTCTGGATGAGGCCTAAGGGCGAGGTGGGCTTGTGATGAGATGAGACTAGGCAGAGACCCACTAAATTCACTCCACTTCTGACCAAGTCACACTTGCACCAAGGATTCTGAATATTTGGGTTGAGAGACTCCAAGACAAGGAGAAAGGGGAGAGGACCCTGCGCTACTGATAGATCGGCTGCAATCACAAGCTAATTGTCTTAAGCTTCTCAGAAGCAAAGCTCACAAGCACATCCACTCCATTCTCACCACTAGGTGTTGTTACAGCCCAGGACAGTTGCTAGATAAAGTATCAGAGATCACAGGGAACTAACGAAACAAGAGACTTAATAAAACACATTACAAATCCAGCCTATTCCTCCCACCCGAAAGCCCATACCACCGTGGCTGGGGACTGCCATGCTGTTGGCCAACTGGTAGAGGCGCTGCTGCTGCTGCTCCTCAAAGGTGCTGTGTTCGTTCAAGGCTGACATCATCCGTCTGTAGTGTTCCTCTGGGGTCATCTGAGTCACTGAGTCTTCGAGCACGGGCGTGTGGGAATTTTCTGAAGAGTAGAAGGTTTTAAAAAGAGAGAGAGAGATGGAAGAAATCACATCAGTGCAGGGAGACCAGAGAACTAGACAGAGAACGAAAGTCAAGTGATATCCTCCCTCAATACCACAAAACACATGCATATGAACTTGACACACAAAACCTCCAAACTTAACTCCTCCTCCAACACAAATGCATAAGCACCCAACTCCCCCAAACACATGCACACACACCCTCAAACACCCCCAACCATGTATCTATGCTCCCAACACCCCTTCCAAACACATGCATATACTCTTAACACAAAAAAATTCAAACTCAGCACATGTACATGCACACACACACACTTGTTGGAAGCCAAGACTGTTACATTACAATCAAACAAAATTACAGGCAAACTCACTTTACCTAAGGGGGTAAAGAAGGACAGCTGCTGCCACAAACACACGATAAAAGACGTACTGAATTCTCATCCACTCCCCTTGCGGGATGCTAGTTCTCTTTCAACTAACGCCTAAATAGACACCCACCCCTTTCTTTCAAGCCTGCCATTTGGAACATGCTTGGAGGAGGTGGCTACAGAGAGGGGTAAAGTGATCCCTCACTACGGAGATGCTCATTGCTCAACTGCTTCCTGTAGATGAGTTTGAGAACTGCAGTACAGGTAGCATGCCACCAGTTTTGCTAGGAGCAGCACTGATAATCCATCCACTCAGCTATCGAAAGGGAAGTCACAGAAACAGTCTCTCTAGGTACTCGTACAGCCGAGCGCCCCAGTCATTACGGTTTTATCTTCACAACACTCCTGCGAGGTAGGCATGAGGAACGGAGGCACAGGGCAGAGTGAGGGATTTGCCAATGGTCCGTCACACAGAGAATCTGTGTGTGAGCTGGGAACTGAACCCAAGTCTATTAAGCCTGAGTCCAGCGCCTTGCCCACAATTCTACCCCGAGAGAAAGCGAATGGTCATGTAGTTCAGGTGTCACACGGGGACGCAGAATCTGAGTTCCTTTGCCACAGTCTCCCTATATGGCCTCAGTCAAGTCACTTAATCTGACTTCATAGCTCAGTTTCCACATTTGTAAAATGGACGTGATAATTCTTGCCAACCTCCCAAGAGCACTGTGAAGGTAAATTAATTAATGTGTGGGAGGTTACCGCAATGAAACAATAGTTATAAAGGAGATGCAGTTATCAGACCATCGCCCTCCCTTGCCCCCGTCCCAACTGGCTCGGCTATTCGCAAGAGAGGAGCAGCGATTGTCACTTATTCAGAACACCACAACTTTGACCTACACCTCACGACGATGGATGCTGTGAAGAGGCAGAGGACAACTCCACCGATTCCCTTGTTAGCTTGAGTAGCTGAACAAGAATCAGTTGATGTCTAAGTAACAAGCACATGGTTCTTTTAACTGAACCCTGAAATCAGCTGGATGCCTAGCCCCCAGCAGGGCCACAAGGGGAAAAAAACCCATACAAACTACCCCAGCCCAGCCATGATATAATTTATGGGGCCAACCCTCCTCCCATTGCTCACAGGTGCAGTACCAATGTCTCCAAGTAAGGTGAGCAAGTTCTGCTTCCCCACCACTGAATCCACTAGGATTGCATGGATAGTGAAGCCAAAATTAGGTTCAGTGACTAACAGATTTACTGCATACATCCCTGCCTCCACATTCGCCAAGCCTTGCTGTCTTGTGTGGGGCTGAATCCCTTTCAGAAAGGCCCCACCTGCTCCCTGGGCAATAGGGACCCCACTATAGCAACCAGGGGAGATAAAATCCAGAGCAGCTTTTGTTTACTGTAAGCAGAACTCAGAGTAATTACCACACTCGCGCCTTGGCAGGGGCTGCTCTAACACTATTTTATCTTGGATCATCCCCACAGGCAAAACCTTTTCATTACTCACAGAGAAACTCCCAATAACAGCTTTAACGGGCAGAGGGAAAGGGAGGGGAGGGCTCCTGCCCATTGCGTAGCTTCACTAGAATGCCAGCATGTTGACTGAATTAGAGAGCAATCTATTAATGGAACCATTGTGTGCATGCTCTGAGTTCTCTCTCCTTCGCTCCCCGTCTCCATGTCTGAGCCCTTCAGGCCTTCCCGACGGTGCTGCCATGTTGGCCCCAAATCCAAGATGGCAGCAAAGGGACAAATTCCAGTCACTTGACACTAGTGTCACCTACAGCTACGTATACAGCTCTTGGACAACCAAGAGGTCCCCTGAGAGGATGATCACTGAGGGGAGCAAGCAGCATTGGAAAGGCAGCATGGTACAACAGACAGGACACTGGACTAGGACTGAGGAGACCCGGGTCTAATCCCAGTTCTGCCATTTCCCTGCTGTGCAAGTTCAGGCATGTTGCTTCACTTCTCCTTCCCCGTCTACTTTTCACCTGTCCTGTCCACTCAGAGCATAAGATCTTTGGGGCAGGGTCACTCTGCCCCATTTTTCTTTTTTTTAAATCGAGCTTCTAGCACAGTGGGGCCGTGATCTCAACTGGGGATGTTACTGTCATAATCAATCCAAAAAAAAACGTTCCATCTCCTTCAAAACCCCAAGAAGAGAATGAAGCCAAAAAGCTTGTAATAGTCTGGGTTTCGAACCTCCAAACACCACCTTCATTCACACAGCTCCTTTCCCTTGTAAGTATAAAGCCCAGAGAATGAGCACGTGATTTCTGTCCAATTTTGCGGGAATCAACGACAGAGCTCCACTCAATTTCTCACCCAGCACAGCACTCTGCAATCAGGACTACAAACTGCAACCACTAAACGACACCCTAGTGACATGTTTCTGTATCTCAAGGACCATGGACTTCCTGTGAAATTCACAGGTTCAAAGCCCGAGTTGTGCTGCGCAGTGCTAGGAATTGGACCCAACCCCTTCAATGGGGTGCATCTGCCACACAGCCGATTGACTCAAAAGAGGAGTGGTGGATAATTAGAGGCAACCGCAGCAACCGCTTGTGCAGCAGGTGGCCGGTGCTTTCAGGAAAGAGCAAAGGGATTGGAATTCCCCTCCAAATCACCTCCCCCGACTCTCCTAGCTGACAAGACCGCCCACAGCCTCCTGCCTTCCTGGCACCCCTCCTCCCCAGCAAGCTCAGAGAGGCATCAACTGTCTCAATCCCCCTCTGATGCTCTTAACTGGAGCTCTGAGGAAAAAACCACAAGACCCAGACCCCGATTTAGGAAAATCACTAAGGTTTTTTCACAGCCGTGTCATTAGGGAAAAAAAGGGGGGGGGGTAATGATACTTAATTACCATAAACTGTATCCATTCAGCCCCAGAGCAGATTTCAGGTGCAAGGTGGGAGGGCGTGGAGGGAGAAAAGCTGGATTTCCACACTTATAGTTGGAGATTTCACATGACTCAGCCAGTGATAATTCCAGCTCCGCGGCAGCTTTGCTGTCTGCTTTTGTCATTACCAGGGGGTAATGCGGAAGACTGATCTTGTCAAATCTCCTCCAGCTGCCAGGTGTGAAAAGGACTCCAGTGTCGAAGCTCAGAAGCAAGGGCCTAGACAGACATCTGCTTGTCTCTCTGCTCTCTCCTGGCCGGCCCCCCTAACAAGGGCTCTGGGTGTGCGCATGTGAGTGCAGCTCTCTCACCATCATTCTCTCACTCTGTCAACACAGTGACAGCTTTTTGTGCCCTCCAGAACGTCAGCTACAAGGGAACCAGACCTTCAGAGCAGGCAGGCTCTCCGTAGCTTTGTGACGCAGACTACGATGCCACTGTCCCCCACTGCTGACGGCCTCCCCCCAATGGTGACACACTGGGGCTTCACAATTCAAGGTGGGAAAATGGAACCCTTTGCTTGAGACTCATCCCCTGAGCAAGGCATCGCATAATTCCCCTCCAACAGGGCTTACCGCAGACAGACCCTCTCCTTTAACACCCACTAGCTAAGAGGTAGCTGGGAACAGCTACCAGCCCCCACGAAGCCAGGCTCCCTTCCTGGTTCCTCTAATCAGACAGAGAGGGCAGCCTGCAGCATTGCAATGTTCTGTCCTTTGCCCTGTGAGCTCAGCTATGGCCAAAGATGCAAAGCCAGAGCTGAGTGTTAGGATTGTGGCCACCTGGGTTGTCTTGTCTCAGCCAACAGAGCATCTGCTCCTGTGCCCACTGCAACCCAGCAGGGAGGTTTGCTACAAACTTTAGTGGGAGCAGGAGCAGGGCCAGACTATTGTTCTTCAACAGCTTTTTAAGTGGAGAGAGGTCTGGTCCAAACACATGGATCTGGAGACCCTCACATTTTTGGAGAATTTCGATCTGAACTGTCCAGCTCTGGCCCACGGCCAGGGCAGGTCTGTTTTTGTATAAACTAAAGACACAAAGTAGTGCTGTTGGTTTGTAGGGTGGTTGTTGAGGTTTTTTTAAGTGATTCACAGAGGGAAAGAAGAGAATGGCAGCGCCACGAGGTCATCCAGGCAAGGCAAGTTCGCTTCCTACCGTGTATTTTCCAGCAGTTAGTCCAGCCTACTTTTAAATCTCCTCAACTGAGAAGGCTTCTAACAGATTTATTTTTCAGCAGCTCAAATAGAAACAAAAACCCTCTCTCCCTGATTTTTCTTCTCTTGCTCTCTTTGCAATAATGCAGTTTTATTCTCTGTCTCAGAGGAGCACATCTCCAGACCACACTGTTGCTGTGGGAGTGAACGTTTTACTGGGGAATTGTCTCCCAGGGAGAAAGCTTCCTCCATGACCTGTCAGCGCAGCCCTGGCTCTGAGCCTCTGATATGCTCACATTTCCATATTAGACACGAGAACGTTCTGCTCTGTTTGACAGCAGCGCTGGCGTGGCCCAGTTTCCACCGAGATAGGGCTCTCTTTTGATCTCTGGTGTGTGCACCACAGAGGGGGAAGGGAAGGTTACCGCTTCAGTGCTGGAAGGGTTTCCAGCTCTACAGGTGTTTTTTCACTCAGTCAGAGAAAAGGAGTGATTTCCTCAGCTGCCTCTGTTCTCCTTGCTTTGTGAGATGCAGGCACAGTGTCTCAAGATGTGCCACAGGAGCAGGGTCACTTTTCCTGGTCAAAAGGCTGTTTTGGAGACAATGCTGCCATGCCCGGAGTGACAGTTGCATCTAGGGCTGGCATGTGATATAATGGGATAGGCTCTTCCCATGATGTTGTAGACAGGGCCAAGGCAGAGTACACAAAGCTGGGGAGCAGCTGCCAAAGGCCACTTTACCCGAGCAAAAGACCCTGGAAGATTAGCTGAACCAGCAGAAGCTACAGATCTCCTCTAGCTCACCTGGCTCCTAAACCAGCCGTGCCTGTGGTAGGTCGAAGCACTGCAAGATGCCACGCTGTGAGGGGATTAGGGGAGGGACAGGGAAATTCAGGCCAGGATATTGCCTCCCTCACTGGTGCCACTGCCCATAACTGTGAATTTGGCAGACCCGACTCCCATCTAGCTTTGCTGCTGAAAGCAGCAAGCGTCCCACTGTTGGAAAGGGAGATTGGGGCAATCCAGGAGCTGCCGACTTTGCACAGGGTGTGCCCTTGCATTGCTCTTGCACAAGCCCTGCTGGGTGCCTTTCCAGCACTGCTTTAGCTAATTAAGTGATGTATCAGTGGATTTACAGGTGGGCTCTTTCCACTCATCTCTCACCTGCACATGCATGTATGAGTCCTAGCCGCACAAAGTCCCTCTCCTGCCAAACACCCCAAGACAGATTCTAGGTCACCATGTCTCAATAACCCAACACAGGTAAGCGCCCACTTTCTAATACTCCTAGAAAGTCACATGTTTGCCAGGGTTGCTTAGCAGCTTGTCAACCACCCCGGAGGGAACCAATCTCATCTGATGGGGGAAGCGCAGGGGAATCCTGCAACAAAGAGGTATGGATGTGGCTATCCTGACACAGTTAAAGGGTGGTTCCCTTCTGCATCACAGACAGCACCCTCGGCGTGTTTTAATCCCACTGTCAAATTATGGTAAAGTCTTGGTTACGGCTGAATTTGCAATGCAGGCAGACAGAGCTAAAATCTGAGCCGGTGTTTCAATACCTAGCTTAGGCACTTATCTGGCCTCCATCAGAATAGTATCTGAGTACCTGGATTGGAGCAGGGATTCAAACCCAGGTCTCCCAAGTCCTAAGGTAGTGTCCTAACCACTGGGCAATGGTTCCTCTTGCTCTTTCCTGTACACACGTGGAAGATGTGCTTCCCTACAAGGCTCCCATCCACACTGAGAAACTCATTGAACGCTTCCCGCAAGTTGCCTTTCCATATAAAGAACTGCTGGTGCTACCTTAGGAACGTTATGTGGCTGACAATGCAACAGGAAGCGTCCACAAGAAAACATCCCAATTAACAAGAGGCCCACGTTATTCAAAAGAAGCATGAGAATGGCTTCTCCAGCCTCTCCAAGCAACTCACTGCCACAAGATATTGTTCCGTGTTTGTACAGCGCCGAGCACAATGGGGTCCTGGGCCATGACTAGGGCTCCTAAGCGGTACCACAATACATTATAAATAATAACAATATCTTTGAGGTCAGAGCTCAGCAGAATTCAAAGAATGAGACTTTGCAGAGATAATGAGAACATTCACTGTTGCAGGAGATAGGTTAAGTTCTAAAAGGACATAAACTGGTATGCCTCAAAGCACAAGCCGTTAACATTGAAGTTAAACACCCGTGGTTGGCCTAAGTCATGGGGCTTGAGCTCTGTAACTGGTGGGTAGGCATTCTGGCTTGGGCTGGGACCCCACAAAGAGGGAGGTCCCAGAACTCGGGCCCCAACCGAAGCCCAAACATCTACAAAGCAACATTTAACCCAAAGCCTGAACCCTGTACGCCCGAGTTAGCTGACCTGGGACAGCTGCAGCTGTGCTGTGGGTCTTTTATTCCAGTGTAAACATACCCTAAGTGACAGAGATTGGGAAGAACCATCCCCTGTGGGTAGGACAGTCCATGCGTGGTTATTATGGGGACAGTAAACCTTTCTGTGAAACAGCTGGTACTAGTCCTTGCTGAACACAAAATACCAGACTAGATGGACCATTAGCCTGATCCATTCTGGTAACTTGGATGTTCCAGGTTCCCCTAGTCTGTAGTTCCTCGAATTTACTCACAGCAAAACCAACACCATTGACACTGATCAGGGGAACCTAACTATTTAGTGGCAGCTAGCGCAGAGCTGATCCCCGTGTGTCAAAGGCCTCATACAGTACCCGGGGGAGAAGAGCTGCCACTAAACAATCTCAAGATGTGTGTACCAGAAGAGGGAGAACTTCGGAGGTTTCACAGAGATCCATCTGGTTTAGAAAGTCTGTGTCAGTTTCAGGTTAGCCTAGCTTAAAAGGCAGGGAAGGCTTTCAGGGAAAGGAAAGCGTGGGGGGCAGAAAATGAAAGTGGAGTGGAGCTGTCACCCTTTAGGACTTCTGGAGAAACCCTGACTGAATGAGTCAAGGGGAAACCCCGATTAAATGACTCTGGCTGAGAAAGCAGGATTTAGAAAGAAGCAAAGGTGGGTAAGTGGACCAGGGGGTGGATATGCAGAAAGAAGGGTTGGCTCAAAGTGTGTGTGTAGGGGGGAGGGTAACTTTGGCCCATCTCTGATAGGACTGGACTGTTTATGTCTTGACACTGCAACCATCAAAGTCAAGTCATACTGATCCTGACTCCCATTTGTATAGAATGGGACCCTTTTTGGAGGGTAGGGATCAGAGTCATAGATCCAGAAACGATAGCCTGGTCTTGAACAGCCTGATTAAAGCTTAGCTGCTTCTCAGCAAGACAGATTAAATTGCTACCACCATAATCCATTCTCAGAGCATGCAATGGATAAGACAGGGTAGAGGAGAGAGAGTCAGCAGAAACCTGAAGGTGGGCAGAATGTGCTAGCTCCTTCAAGGAAGCTGTGGCAAACTGTGGCATGGCATTGCATAGCCTGACATTGGAAATCGAAAGCTCCTGTGTAATAAATGCATTTCAACACCCACAAAGGATTCCTCCTGGAATAGGGAGGAACTTCTGATGGTAACTCGGAGGAGGAGGGCAAGAGGAGGACAGGAAGTGGGCAGCTGAACAAGTGAAGGGAAATAATTTAGGCCTAGTGGATGGTCCTGGCTGAGGTACCCATTACCCCAGGTATCGTTAGCACCTAACAGGAATTCCTGCTCGACCATTCATGCATTCCTCACTGGAACAATTTGGAGATAAGAGGCAGGAAGGGGGTACATAAAAGAAAATGATTAAGAATGAGCGTGTGTTACTAGGTAATGTTAGCAGCTACTGTACCAGGCACTAGTCGCCCCAATTAGCAGCCAACAAGGATCGCTTTTGGAATACTAATGCCCTTCTAATCATAATTTTGGGGTAGGAGGCCGGGAGGGGATGACGTAAAAGAATATTATTTAGAATTACAGTGTCATCCTAGGCACTGCACCAGCCACGGCTAGAAGACGCGATACGAGGTATTATTTTAGGAAGCCAGGAACGTTCCGCAGTAAAACGCTGCATGCTGAAGTCCCCTTGGAGACCATCTGGTCTGGTTAACATGAGAGTGTATTCAGTCCCCCTCATTCCTTTTTAAGAAGCTGAGCTGCTGGACTCCAGCCCCATGAAACCAGACCTGGCTTGCAGGCAGCCAGCCTGATGCTTTTTTTTTTTTTTTTTTTTTTTGTAAATGGCTAGAAGAGCGCAGCTTAAGCAATAATGATTGAGGTGGACATTACTGACAGCTAATTAGTCTGACCTTAACAACAAAGCCTTTAAGTGAACAGCCTGCAAAACCTCATTTACGCAACCCCAAGACGAACTCATTAACTTTAGGCTCCATTACCCAGTCCACTTTGCCAGTCATAAAAAAAAGTTTTAAAATCATGTTTATAGCAGGGAGGCATAAAAACAAATCAGGAGATTTAAATAAAAACCCTAAAATTAAAAACAAAACATTCCCCTTCCCCCCCACCAACGCTACAGATTCCATCTGCAGAGGACTGACTTTATCAACGAAGGACTATCTAGCTGGACTTTTACTATACCCACAATTAGACGCGCAAAAAAGCAGATGCCAACATGATAATGCAGTGCGTGTCCTGTATTAAATACCCAAACCAAGGCACTCTGCTGAAAAATACCCTCCACCCCAACCCACGAGCTCCTGGTTTGGTTTTTAATTAGACTGATTATTTTATGGTTTAAGGGAGATAATTACACACACACACACACACACACACACTGATCTTCCCTCCACTTAGCTGAAGAGAACACTGTGCATTGGTAGCCTTCCTCGCACATCCCCAGCACTGATACTGAAAGCTCCTACTCAGCATCTCCCATCCCTCCCTCGTTAATTTCAATTAAGTTAGGTTCTTAAGAAAAGAAAATGGGGCGGGGAGAGGGGAGAGAGAAGCAGCACTTACCCTTTGGGGACTCGCTTCGGGTTTTCTTGCTTTCTAAAGGACACTCACTGCTGCTGTTGGGAGAACATACTCTTCTCCTGCCTAAAATTTCATCTAGGAGAGAGAGATACACACAGAAATGAGAGACCTGAGTATCAGATAACGCTCCACTTCTTTCCCTTTCACAGAATCAACCAGAGACTTATTTCGCATTTTGCTGCCCAAACAGAGAGAGTCAGGCTACTGGGGGTGGGGGGGGGAGGTGGAGAGAGAGACAGAAAAAAAAAATCATCATCTTGAAAGTCCAGATCTGCTTTCCTAATCATGCCGTCCAAAGGGATGTAATGACTGTTCAAACAGTGATCAATGCAACGATTTTAAGCCGTAAATTCTGAATCTAGTTTATTTCCTTACTGAGTTTCATCATTTGTTCGGCTGCCTTTTGTCCCTCTTGTGTTTCCACTCCTTTCATGCCCTGATGCAAAGCAACTGGGGGGAGGAAAAAGGGGGGGGCGAAGAAGAAAAAAACATTCCCTCTGACTCTTCCTACCACAGTATCTCTCTCTCTCTCGCTCTCTCTCCTCCTAAAAACCTCAAGGTCCTTAGCAATCTTCTCCCTCTAGATTGTACGGAAACGCTCGAGCCTTTTGCATTAGTGCAGCCCTTGCAAGCCAACGCAAAATATCTAATATACAATTACAGCGTCCCCTGAACAGATTTAAAATCAATATCCTCCCATAATAATGCTAGGGAAACTGAAAGCATGAAGTTGCATATGGGCAGGAAGGAAGAGACAGTTTGTCACCGTGAGCATCAAATTCTCATTTATCAAGGGCTTGTTAAAGATGCAGCATCTCAGAAAACCTTGAAAACAAGTACCATATTTGAGAGAGTATATGTTGCGCCTGTCTATGAGTCAACATGAGCAAAGCACAGACGCTTTGCATGCAACCTTTCTTATGGTTAAGAAATGTTACAGTTCAAATCACCACTGTTTAACAAATCAAAACATTATTTCCATTTCACATGGCATCTCGAGCCAAAGCAGGGTCCTTAGCGCTAATAGTCACTCCGAATTAATTCAATTTCAGCTAGCTAAATCTAGTTGACTGAGCTGGCATTCTGTTTATCGGGAGACACAGTGGAAGGAGTTGTAGCTGACAAGAGTCCAAGTGGTGCAGAGAACAGACAGTTAACATGTGGAGGGCAGAACCAGCTAGGAAATGCCTTTATCCAATGAGTGATGTTAGAACTCTGCAAAGTTACAAGTGGCATTTCAAGGTTTTAAAGAGCACAAGCTGCCTCTGATCTTATCTCACCGTGACCCTGTCACCCAGTCTGTTAACACAACCAGTGCTTGGAAGCATTGCAAAGGTCTGCAGCCATCCATAACCGAAAAACAAGTAAATTACAATGAAATGGTGGCAATCTGAAGAAAGGATGGACTCAAAGAGAGTGACAGACCTTAAATCTTCAAGGCACTCCAAATTCAAGCCTTAACACAGTCTTCAGTGGGGGGACTGTCGTGTGCATTTTGCAAAGGTGGAAACAAAAGCCTGCCGCACAGTGTCAACTAGCAGAGTCAACTCGGAAGGAACTAAGGAGTACCTGGCCCGGCATCCTGTACTCAGGTCACAAGACAGTGCCTCTCTCCCCTTCCCACTCCTCAGCTATCTGGAACTCCTCATTCTGGGTGTTAACTTTCCTGGTCATTATACTCTTGTGTGTGCTGCAAATCCTTGGAGCTGGAGGCCAAGAGCCTTGAACCTTCTCTCATCCAGCGTTTGCAGTTTCAAAACAACAAAATCCCAATACTCAGCTCACCACTCCCAAGAGGGAAGAATCACATTAAGGCCTGATTTCATTTGGGGAGGAGACTGTGCTTATGATTCAAATGAGGAACTGGCAACACGCTTACAGGTACTGGTGAGTTAGGGCAGTGGCTCTATGCAGCAGTAGTAAGCGTCCATGACTTCTCAGCTCTGCCAAAGCACCTCAGTCATGATCTAGAGTCCCTCCTCTGCCCTGCTACTTTAACCGCACAAACATACGCACAGCTCTGTCAACACGCGTTCGTGCTGACCTGCCTCGCGTCACTTCTGACTGGCAGCGCCCCTGGTACCTACAAAACACTGGCTGCTGTACAAACATCAACAAGTGAGTGGCCCTTTGCCCTGCTCTCAGAGGGTGCTCCACCACCTAATCTCCATGTTCACAAACACAGTGGTGGGTCAAACACACATATGTGATTAGGGTCATCATGCTCTAGGTAGAGCTCACTATTTTCCATCTGTGACCAAACCAGGATTTGAACCCAGCTCTCCAGACATGCTATGTTAGCATATTAATGCCAGCGAGACCTGCAGCCCCTGTCCCAGTATCTCACATCCACACACAGTCCTGAGGCTCCAAAAACCTCTAAATAATGTTATTTTGTTGTCAAATCAGCATTTTCCATTTTGAAACCTAAAGGATGGAAAAAAGCTGGGAGGGAGAGGGGAGAGAAAAGATGACAAGACTCTTGCTACACTTCCAGCGTGGGAATTCTTTCCATTATATTAAATCTCTTCTCTGCTAAACAATGAGCCAACTTTGCAGTTAGTATTTTTTTGATTTAAAACGTGTCTTACTGCATCACATTAGCCAATGAGAATGAAAGATGGAATTGTGGTTAAGACATGTGCCTGGGGGCATAAACAGTGAGAGTTCCCTGGGTTCTACTCCCAACTCTGACACAGACTATTTGACCATGAGCAAGTCACTTGACCTCTCTGGGACTCCTTACTTCTGTATTTGCATTACAGCAATGCCGAGAAACCTCAGCTGACATCAGGATCTCACTGGGCCAAGCCTTGTACACGTTTATAATGAAAGAGAGTCCCTGCCCCAAAGAGCTTGCAGTCTGAGCTCTCACAATGGGGATGAGAAAGGAATTGTTACTGCCAGAGAACAGAAATGTACAGAGGCACAGAGCTACGTGCCTACAGTTACACAGGGAATGTGCAGCAGAGCTAGAAATGTAATGCAGGTCTCTCAAATCCCAGGCCACTGGCAGTATCTTTACCACAAGACCATCCTTGCTCTTAGCTTCCTTATCTGTACAATGGGGTATATGCCCATCTCGCAGAGGCAGCTGAACGGTTTCATTCATTACTATTGTGAAGCTCATTGAGACCCTTGGGTAGAAGGTGTTATGTAATGCAAAGATTCATATTATAGCACAGGAGAATTGGTCCTCTCCCCTCTACATCTAATCTGTGTACCTAGCCTGGACACACCAGTCCCATCTGGGGAATATGTGCCTGGTTCCAGCACGTGCCGCCCATCCATCCATTCCAATACACCATTCCACACCAGGGGTGGCCTATCAAAATCCGCTTTTTGGATGCGCATTTGAGGGAAGGAGAAAAAAAACAGATCCTGAATTCCAGCTTTGAACAAGTTTCCCCCTGGCTTGGTGGCAACAGCAGCAGAGTGAGAACAGAGCCCAGGAGTCTTGGCACACTGGGGGTCTCAGTGAGAGGGGAAACACAACCAAGTGTCTGGGAGTTACAAACATGTTGCTGAAGGAGGGGGGTCCCCTGGGTGAGTCCCAGTATGGAAAAGACTGAGGACCACATAACAATGGAGCAGTATCCTTTCCTGGTAAAGGTGCTCACTTGCTTCAAATGGCAGGCATAGGATGGGTCTATGCATCCCATCAGTTGCACCTACACAGCTCGGGAACCCTAGCCATTCAAATCTTGCAATTATTTCAGGGATATGTCCAATTTTTCCAACCCAGAGGGCCAGCACCACCTGCACTACTTCCCCTGCAAACCTCCATGACCACTGCGCCAATCATGGATTTGCCTACCCTGAACTGATTGTCAATAGATCTGTAACAATCCAAGCTTGCCAGCTTCTGCAGAGTGATGCAACACACTTCTGGACTGTCATGGCATCTTCTCTCTGAGTGATCTGTGTCACAACCAGGGTCAGCCAGAGTCAGGAACCAGAAGACAAGCTGAGGGTCAGGGCACAAGCAGGGCTGGAGCAAGGCTGGCACAGGCGTGATCGCAGCTGTAGGCATACGGGTTGAGCAGCCAGCAACCTGCTGCTGAACTTAAAAGCAGGTCTGCTGGCTGCTTGTGCCCAGCAGGTCTCTGCTGCAATCCAGCTGAGCTCACTAATCTGCCTGCAGGCTGGGCTGGCTAGCCCTCAGGCTCAGCTGCAGGAGCTCTCTCCTGCCAACTTGGCCACTCTGGGCCCTGGCGAGCTCAAGTGCCATGACAGTTTTCCTCCTGAGAACGTTCTGGGCCCACTGCTGGCCCTCTTGCATTCCCATCACCATGTAGCCCCACCACTCGGGGCCTGTGGTCCTGGGCCAGAAGCAGTGGTCCGCATGGGGGCAGGGGCTGGACGAAAAACAGCATCAGCTTCATCTACGCCTCCATCTCCACATGGTCCCATTCTGTTGTTGTAGGGCTTCTGCTTGTAACTGCAAGCTGCTGCCTTCATCTTCTCCAGGCCAAAAGCCGCCTCTGAAACACCTGGCACTGTCTCTTGGCAGCAGCTTTTGCAGGGGCAGGCCAAAGAAACACTGACTCCACAGAAAGCAGCCACTGCCAGCCCTGGTTGTTAGGTTGAGCAGGATCCATGTAAGAGCCCTCCCCCACACCGCCTTGGGGCCTGCCAGGAAATGAATTTCCCAGGCCTAGACCACTTCCTCCCACAATGGGCAGAAAAGTTGCCCCACAGCACCCTGTGAACGTGAGCCCAGAGCAATGCAGCAGGCTGCAGCGCTATGGATCCCAGGATACTTGTCCCGATAGCTGTTCCTGCCTCTCATGACCAGAGACAATGTCAGTGTGGCCGCAGGACAGCCGCATGCTGATATCGACAAGGAGGCCGCGCTGGAGCAGGTTAGGTACTCGTGTACTGGCTCACCCAGGATGGCTGAACCCATGGCAAGCCCACAGGGACAGTCTGAGATGCATTGCCCCAGATAAAGGTAGGGAGCTGGGGCTGCTCTGGGGAGCAGGGAATACCTCTAATAGCCTTTAACAGCAAAAGAATTTAAGTGGTTAAGCCGGAGAAGTCCATGCCAGGCAGTGCCACCAGCTCCTGCAGCTCTCTGCTCTGATTTTCCCAGGGGAGCCACCTCACCCCCCACAGTATAGGACAGAACAGCTGGGCTCGAGCTCAGGGGAAGGGGAAGGATAATAACTGTGACAAGTCACTCAGCAGGTTCACACATCGGGTGTCTCTCACATGGGTGCAAACTTTCCCCACACACAGATGGAAGAGAGGCCAAGAGGCAACGTTTGGTTTTTCTGCAGTGCAGAGCGTTACCAAGAACGAGGCAGGGTTAGAGTGCCTCTCCGACATTCCCTAGCCAGGGCACTGCTTGTGCTGCAGAAGCACCTGGTGCAGCTAAGTGGGACGGAGCCAGGTTAGACGGGTGGAACCAAGGCTCAGCTGGTGAACATGTAACAAGTCAAACCAGCCTTTCCTCTCTCGGTATTATTCTAACAAGGGCAAACGTCTTTCCAGGCTCCTGACTCCCACCCTTCCACTTCAAGTCCTGGGTATAACAAACAGTTCCCACTAACCAGCCTGAAAGGTCTCAGAGGCATCTCAGTACTTTCTTTTTAACTCCTCTGGTGCATGCAGCCTGCAGAAATACCCCCACTCCAGCCCAGCTGCTCAGTCTGTGCCTGCGCAGCGGGTGACAGCTTTGTGGGGATCCTGGAGGCTGCCGCCCTGGCGACAGGCTTCTTGGTCTGCCCTGAAACCGAGACGCAGCAGCAGCTTACTGAGTCCCAGCGGGCCATGAATGGCTAACAACAAAGACTAACGAATGAGGGGCCACACGGGGTGGGCTCAGCTCAGCAGTGTGGAATCCGGCAGCCGATCAGCTCTGCCCCTCGCCAGCAGGAATCAATGGAACAAAGGGAGAGTGAAGCACAAGGTCATGGGAATTATAGGCCATAATTTAACTGAGGGCAATGGGTGTGGAAAAAAATGATTCAGGGAAGGTGGGGGCAGAGGGGGAAGGAAGGCAGTAGGGTCTCTGGAAGGCGGGATCCCGATGCTGGGGAGTATAATGAGCAGACTTTGCCACAGGTTTTCTTCTTGCAGAGAGTAGGGGAAAGCCCTGTAGTTCAACACCAAAACAGCAGCAGTGCAATGATGCGGCTTTGGGCAGATCTGGCAACAATTTCTTTGCACCCTTCTGGAGATGGAAGGCTCCATCCCTCCAACAGGGCAGCTCATTGGCTGAGAGGACTTTGCTAGATAAGGCAGCTGGCATGGTGAGAACACTGCCTATCACGCAGACCAGTATTATCTCATTGTTTTTTTGTGTTTCCCTGTCTGCCTGTCTCCACTTGTTGTTTTTCGTCATACCACTGGACTGCAAGCTCTTTGGGAGCAGGGACTCTCTTTTGGTTCGCTGTTTTAAGAGTGCCTAGCACAAAGGGGGCCTGAGCCCTGGCTAGGGCTCCTCGTCGCGACCGCAATATAAATGATAAAAATTTGCTAACATCGTCACAAGTTTCTAGCTAGAGATGAGAGCACAGCAAGTCTCTCAGATCTGGGCCTGGATCCAAAAGCTCTCTGGCTCAATACTGTTCTTAGCATACACCAGGGGTCTGCAAATGTTGGAGCCAGGAATCCCAAACATCAACCCTTCAGGTCCCCTGTAACAAACTATTTTTAAAATGGTGATAGGCCACAGGCACAAAGGAAACTCCCCTGGGAGGCACTGCACTGGAATGGAGTATTTGAGGAGATGCGGTTTCTCTTTCCCACTGGCTCATTTCCATTACGAGGTGCTGAATTTGCAGTGCTGTACTAAATAGGCCAGATTACAGTCTCGCATTACAAAATCTCAGGGTGCATCTGCACTGCCATCAGAAGTGTGATTGCAGCACAGGTAGGCAAACCCGAGTTAGCTTTAACCTAGCCAACACAGCTAAAAACAGAAATGAAGATGCGGTGGCAGGGACCCTGTGTGGGCTGCACAAGCCCATCTGGGATCCTGGCTATGTACTCGCATTGCTAGTCTGCAGCAGGGTCAGTGCTCCTGCACATAGGCGTTGACTCCATGGGTGTTCCAGGGCTGGAGCAGCCATGGGAAAAAAATAGTGGGTGACCAGCACCCACCAGCCACCCACCGATCAGCTGTTTGGTGGTGGGCGGGAGGCGGTGGAGTGGAGGCGGAGCGAGGGTGGGGCCTTGGAGGAAGGGGCGGAGCCTCAGGGTGAAGCACCCACCAGGACAGAAGAAAGTCGGCGCCTGGGCTACTGCATCTTCACTGCTAGCGAGATCAAAGCTAGCACGGCTCTGCCTACCCAAACTGCAATCACATCGTCGACTGCAGTGTAGACACACTCTTAATTTATTTTTTTAAAATCCTTTCCCCTTCTCTCCCCATTTGGACAGGTTTTTCCTGACTCTCCCTTGGAAGAGATGGGAGCTCCTGCAGGGAGATCAGCCTCACAGTCAGGAAGAGAACTGGAATAGCTCGGGGCACAGATCCGTTCTTGCATCTCGTGAGGTAAGAGCTGATAAATAGCTCTGGAGCAATATTTAGACTCCACCCCCCACCCCACCCCCAAGAAATCCTCTAGCACCATCACCCAGAGACCGCTAAATATTCTGCAAACCTCCCCTCTGTCCCCCCCAGGAGGTGGGCTTAGTGTCAGGAGGTCAGATGGACACTGATGTAAATGGAGCAGGTGAATGCTCAAGGTCATACAGAAAGTCAGTGGCAGAGATGGGCGTTTCACCCAGGGAATCCTGACCCAAGTCCCATGCTATATAACCCAACAACGCTCTCCTCCCCAAGTTTGGGAAAGAACCCAGGTCTCTCCTGAGTCCCAGCTCTCTGCTGTAACCAGCAGGCACTCTGCCTCTTGCACAGCATGTCAGCTCTGGTCCGTCAGTCACCAGCTGTCTGCCTCCATTTGCTTTGCATGAGCAGCAGCAAAGTGCCTCAGAGCCCAGCCCAAATACTAAGATTCCCAAGGAATGTGACAGAGGGAGGTGCAGGTCACCCTGGAGCCAGCCTCCAATCTGCCTGTAACTGGGCTGTTTATGAGCAAACGTGCACAAACGCCATCTCGTCTCCCACTTCCCTTTGCAATTTATTTCTACATAGCATACCGAGCCATAAAAAAGTGGTAAATATTCATAGTATGAAAAACACTCACAGAGAGGATACGCTGAGCGTGAGAGACACAAATGGACTCGTTTGGTACGCTACCCAGAGAATCTTGGTTAGCAATTGTGAGCTCCACCCCCTTCTCAGGGAAAATATGGGGAGGACATGCTGGGAGGTCTAGCAGCTAGGGCAGGGGGACTGGGAGGCTGGAGTCCAGGCTTCTATCCCCAGCTTGGGGAAGGAGTGTATTATTTCAGACACATTACAAATCAGGACCCCTGGGCTCTATCCTCAGCTCTGGAAAGGAGCGTGGTCTAGTGGTCAGGGCAATCAGCTTGACAGTTAGGACTCCTGGGTTCAATTCCCATCTCTGCTTGCGACCCACTGTCTCTCTGCGCTGCTCTGAAGAAGCCCTCTGTACCTCAGTTTACCTGTCTGTAAAAGGGGTATTCTGATCCCGAACCCGCCTCACAAAGACAGTTTGAGCTATAATCACTGCCAATAGAGGACTCCAAGGTCATGGCATGAAAGAAGCTCTGGCAGCGAAGCACTATCCCACAGAGTGTCATGATCCCAGAGATCTCAATCCTGCCTCCCCCCACTTAGGCTGAGCTCGCCTATATGTCTGCAACTATCCTTCAGAGACTGTTCCCCCTTCTACTGTCTCAGAATCATTCCACTCTGTGATAAAAACCTGCCACAATCACTCCCTCGCCCCAAGATGCACCCCCAAAGCTTCCCCTTTTCTGACATTGGGGTGAGCTCACCACGGCATCAGAGTCCTCGCACGTGCTGGTCGGCAGCATCACAAGCGTGGCTGGAAGCCAGGCCCTCCTAGAGCAAGCGAGCGCGAGGGGAGCACAGCTCAGCCTTGGCTCGTGGTCTCTCTTGACAGAGACGAAGCGTCTTGTGTGTGTGGCCCATGCCAGCAAGCTCCTATTCCCTTAAATGCCCTGCACAGCTGTTGCGCCTATGCAGGTTTGTCTCTGCACAGACCTCGTTGCGCCGCTCTCAAAGGTGAATGCTAAAGACAGTGATTCCAGACAGAGCTGCTGGTGGTGCTGTACCCTTAGCACCATTTAAACATCCGATTGCACTCATTCAGCCCCTGAAAAAAACTGCGCTCTTCCAGCCCGTGACAGCTTTGACAGCCAGACTCCTTAATTCCTTTTTCTTATTCCCTTAATCTGTCATCTTTATCAGGCTGGGGAAGTGCCAGGCAGCATGCAAGAGACCCGGCCCCGATCAATCTCCACATTACAGCTGACAGAATGGTGCTAATAACTTATTGATCTCATGTTTGCCAAGCCCCACTGGGGCTGAAAGGCTGCCATTGATTGGCTTGAGAGAAAGAGCCCCTCAGCTGAGAGCAGATCGGAAAGCCTTCAAATTGTCTTCTTCCCGAGGCGCTCACTGGGAGACAGAGGGAGGGGAGAAAGAGGAATAAAGAAGGCGAGAAAGAAGGATAGAAAAGGAGAAAAGTGTATGTGAGAGGAAGAAAGAAGGGACAAGATGAATAAGGGAAGAGAGGAAGAAAAGTATGTTTAGGAAAGAGGAATAAAGAAAGGCAAGGGAGAGAAAGGGGGAACGGAAGGACAGAGGAGAAAAGAGAGAACGGTAGAGGAAAGGAGACACGTA
Organism: Chelonoidis abingdonii; assembly: GCF_003597395.2. Lineage (NCBI taxonomy): Eukaryota > Metazoa > Chordata > Testudines > Testudinidae > Chelonoidis > Chelonoidis abingdonii. The sequence goes on from NC_133791.1 coordinate 9,451,470, forward strand.
AATGGAGGGAAATGAAATGAAGAACAAAGGATAATCTGGAGCTGAAAACTTTTAACAGGCAGACAGATTTAGGGTGACCAGACAGCAAGTGTGAAAAATCGGGACAGGGCGGAAATAGGCGCCTATATAACACAAAGCCCCAAATATCGGGACTGTCCCTATAAAATCGGGACATTTGGTCACCCTAGACAGTGTGGCAAGGCACCTTCTCAGTCTCCCCAGCCTCTGCTGCTTTTAGCCCTGGTGAGACAGGCTTGGGTAACGCAGTCCCCCTTGGGACACAGGGGAAGTCTGCTCCCCGTATCCCCACCAGTCCTATTTAGAGTATTCTTTTACTTCCTTGTGGGAGAGAGTACTGCCTCCCCTCCTGGTGAGGCTCGCTGTCTTGCTGCTCCTACACTCCTGGCAGCAGGGCTCCTTCTCTCTCTGCTCTCCCCCCTCCTTCCTCTTAGGGAAGGGTTTAAAAAGGTCTCAGGTGGTCCTAAGTTGGAATCAGCTGATACTAATTAACCTCAGGTAGCTCCCCCTCAGCTGATTCTAATTGCTACTTTGGTAACCTTTTCTCAGTTGAACCTGATTGACCTGTAGTTGCCTCCCAGTTGATAAGGAGGAGGGCCTTTTAATCCTCTGGGACTAATTCCTACCCCTCCCTTGCAGCTGTCTGTCCTGAGTTTATCACAACAGATTCCCCTCTTTTTACTGCCAGAAAAGGGTTAACTTAAAGCTCCCTCCCCTCCACAATCCCCCCACTCCCAATGCCACTGCTCTGGAGTAAATTTATGTTTGAATGCTGCAAAAGAGCACAGCAGCGACAAGTTCCCCTGGCAGCGTTCAATACCACGCTCCAGCATTCGGGGAGAGGGCATCGGGGTGGGGGGGAATTCATTGATGAGCTGGCTCCCCACAGCCACGTGCTCACAGCTGACACCTCCCCACTGGTTTGATCAGTACCTCAGGCTAGAAGTTTGCTTCTGCCACAGAATGTTACTGATGACCCGAGTAATCACTGAAAGGCGTTGGACACTTCGGGGCGGGGGGGGGGGCCTTTGCTCCGTTCCACTAGGGATGGGGGGGTGTCTCACATATGAACCAGGGAGCTCTTGCAGCCTGGGACTACCTGTACAGGCAAAGACACCCGGAAAACGTGCACAGCCCACAATAACGGCGACAACGAAAGCTCCTCTGAAATGACCACATATCGCTTCCCGCTGATTCCAGCTCAGCCCCAGGCCAGATGGCGGGGCTGAGTGCTGATTCACAAACTGACCTGAAGAGGGCATCAGTGAGAGGACCCTCTAGTTCCTGGAAAGACAGCTCGTTCTAAGCACCGCCTGGAACGGTTTTTGCCAGTTTGAGGGATCTCACAACTGTTGTTACGTCCATGCCCCAGCAGGGCTTCTTCAGCCAAGTTGATCTGAATGGCAGGAGCAGTTTTTTAAAAAAACTCTTTCTTGGCCTTCCGAGGGTCAACTCTTTAATGTCACTCCTCTCAAAAAAACCAAAAACAATGCAGCCAGGCCTGTCTCGAGAAAGGAGGACTTCCCCCCCATTTCCACAAGCTGCTGAGCCATACCGTGACTGCATGAAAGCAAGCAAGGATCAGACAGGTAGCCCAACGCCTTCTGCAAGGGCAGGTAATCACAATGTAAGCCCATCATTGACATACTGTGAAAAAAAAAAATTAAATAGCTCCAAGCCAACCTACGACTAGTGCAAGAGTTACCATTACTTCCAGGCATGATGTGATTGAGTTCACAACAGCCACTTCTGATAACATACACATCCCTGGGCACGCACATTTATATACGTATGTAGTTACATGCAAACATACATGTACTATATATGCACACACACACACGTGCACTTATTCGCACGCCCACACTCCAATATACATATGACACGAGCACACACTTTGGGGAGGATAAAATCTCGGCGCTGAAATCTATCGACTCATGGTGAGGCCGGGAGAAGCAATTCATTTCCCGCTCCCCGGCAGCAAGCGAGAGTGGACAAGTCAGGTGCCACATTACACTCCATATTGAATTTCTATATATAACATCAGTGAGATGTCACAGCTCCAATGATTTGTTTTCGGCTCTTTACTAGCTGCCTGTAAAACACCTGGGGAAAGAATTTTGTTTTGGTATTTTTGGGGGGGAAGGGGTGATGGGAGGGTTAGTTTTGGAAGCGGGATAATCTCATTCTTTCTGGATTTTTAAGGAGAGGATGAGAGTCTGAGCTGTTTATTTCAACCTTTCCAGACTATGGTACCCCTTTCGGGAGTCTGATTGGTCTTGCGTACCCCTGAGTTTCTCCTCACTTAAAAACTACTTGCTTACAAAATCAGACATAAAAATACTAAAGCGTCACAGCGCACTGTTACCAAAAAATGTTTACTTTCTCATTTTGACCATATAATTATAAAATAAATCAACTGGAATAAAAGTATTATGCTTACATCTCAGTGTATAGCATATAGAGCCGTATAAACAAGTCATTGTCTGTATGCAATTGTAGTTTGTACTGACTTTGCTAGCGCGTTTTATGTAGCCTGATGTAAAACCAGGCTAATATCTAGATGAGCTGATGTATCCCCAGGGTATGCATACCCCACTGGTTGAGAACCATTGGTTTATTTCGCTTGCCAAAATACAAGTCATGTTGGGAGTAAATTAGGTGGATTTCTTCCCTGTAGGGCTGCCTCCTCCCACAAACATAAGATTCATTGTCCCAGCAACAGCCACTCCATCCTGCTAGATCCAGGCGTGAGCCTTCCTGGCTCTCCTCACTCAGCTGTTACTAGAGAGCAGTGCTTCTCAACCTACTTACCACTGTGGACCGCAAAGGCTGCTCACTGTGCATTGTGTGCGCCGCATCCACACAATACATATACTACCTATATGGCCCTGAGGATGTCACATGGGCCGCAGCTGTGTGCTGACTGGTCTGCTAGCGTCCTCTAGAGCCTGTTCTGTGCAGCCCCTCATGCTAAGAGCAAGGTGGGTTTATCATGAAAATGGTGCTCATGTCCACAAGGGACTTAGCAGAGCAACCTCCCCGAACTCATTTTGCTTATGAGTTAATCAGGCCCTGACCTCTGCTCTCTGCAGGGATCCACTGAGCCACCTGGAAAGGAGCACTGAGCTTGCTGGGAACCCGCAGGCAGCCAAAGAAAACTGAACAAACCCCTTTGTGTCGGCATACGAGGGACGTGGGCCTGATCTGAGGCCTGCTGAAGACAACAGGAAGACACGCTCCTATTTTTTTTTTTAACAGATGAAAATAATGAGACAGAAAAATGGTAAGTGACTTGCCCAAGGCCACGTAGCAAATAAGTGGCAGAACCAGGTTTAAAACCCAAGTTTCCTACCTGCCAATCCAATGCCCTGTGGCCTGGCCCATGCTCCCATGAGTTCCATGCTGTAGTGCAGAGAAGTGAACTGCACTTCCACCACGCGCTTGCATGTTGCTTCTTCACCTCCCAAGACCTCCGTTCAAATGCAAAGCAGGACACAACCACCAGCAGAGGCTGGTCATCTCCAGCTCCCAACAGGCTTCAGCAGAAATAGAACACAAGAGGAGCACAAAGAGAGGAGGAATCTGCAATTCCAGCCCCAGATCAAAAGCTGGAGACTGAGGTGGTGACTGAGGTCAGTTCTCAGTGTGGCCTAGGTAAACAGCTGTCTTTCACGATAACATCTGTACACAAAGGTGGCTGGGCTTCCCACCCTCAGCTGCCCATTTGGAGCAGATTTTCTGCTCAATTTAAGGCAGCAATTCAATAAAGCCTTTTTTTTCCTTTTTCTTTTCTTTTCTTTTTTTAAAGTGAAAACATGCCTGTGTCCTGGCTCGTTATCCCAGGCTCAGAAAACAGCCCATTCATTGCAGATCTGTCTCTAATCATTAGCTACAACATCCTTGGCCCGACTTAACTCTTGCCTGGCTAGATGCAAAGCCCACTGACGTCAATGGGGATCATGCCACTGAGAGTTCACTGAGTTGTGGATCAGGCCCGTGGAGAGCAATATAAGGGATCTAACTAACTACTCTCCCACACACATTCTTGGATGAAAATCAATATAAAAGATCTAACACAGATACACCCCTTCCTGAAAAACGCCAACAATTTTTAACACAAGTCTATTCAATGCTCACTTCTGATTACGCTATGTTGCATAGCATAGCCCAGAGCACCAGACTTGGAGAACTGTTTCCTGGTTTTGCAACCCAACCCCTGTCTGACCTTGAATAAGACACTTCCCCCCTCTGTGCCACAGGTTTCCCATCAGTAAAATGGGTAACAATACCCCCCTTCGTAAAGTGCTAGGTATTGTCATCATCATCTTTGGACGAACGGTACCACATAAGTGCTAAGTCGTCTTCTTTTGTGAAATCTTTCAAGGAGAACTCGCCACAAAAAAATAAAAGAAAACATTCATTGCGCAAAGGTTATAAAATGTAACTTACAAACTGGGTGAAAACCAGAACATTCACAGACTGTGGCCAGAGAACAAGAGAGAATAAGCCCTACAGAAATTTGGGAGACTGGCCGTTGCCCCACTCGTCTAGACATTCTGCATCTGGTTTAAACAAAGTTATACAGGATGCACAGTGCGGGTAAAGGGCAGCTGCGTCTGGTTCTATAGCCTGGATACTGGGATGAGGATACTGTTCCTATTAGGCCAGGACCTCCAGTGTGAGTCTCTGCCCACACAGACCAGCCAGCGCTCTCTGTGGGCATTCCTGGTAGGGAGACAGCTGGCTTTCAAGACCCTCAAAATCTGCAGGCAGAGGGGCCTCCAATCCATGGGACAATCCCACCTATAACATGGGACTGTGTGGGGCTCCTGCTGCCTGGATGACCTGACTGGGGTCCTGCTAACCATGCTGTCCCTTAAAAGGACCATGGCATGGGGCCCTACACTGGCCTGCTTCGGGGCAATTGCCAGTCATCAAGCCAGCTTCCTCGTGTAGGCACAGGGGAGGACAGACCTCCACCCTCCTCTGGCACCCATTGGCCTGATCCTGCAAACCCTACTCATGCAAGTATTCCTGCTGCAGCCAATGAGACTACTTGCCTGAATCGCAGCCCCAGAATCAGGCACCATGCAGGGAGCAACTAGGGAAAGGGGGGACGGGACAGGAGGAAGAAATCAAGGAGCTCTGTTGGGGAAGAGGAGAGATTGCAAGGTTGAAGATGGCACCATTCTCTCCCCAAGAGGACAGGTGCCCACCCCCCTAATCCTGAAGCCAGCCTGGAAGGGAGAAGCTCCACCACCTGTCTGTCAGTCACTGGATCTGCAAAGCCGTCACCCCCGCCCCGCCTCCCGCATGGCCTAGCAGGCTGCATGAGCCAAACTGGATAGAGGGGATTGGACTTGTTTACAGACACACAACGAGCTGCTTAAAGGGGCTCTAAGTCTGTGTTTGATGTGCAAACCGTCAGCTTTGCTGCCGTGCCTTTGTCAGGCTCTGCTCATCCTTCTGCGTCTCTCTCTCTCTCTCAATTAAGATTAAAAGTGCTTTGCGCCATCATCCTCTCTCATGGCAAAGCCCTCTCTCGTGCCACTGCAGCACCTTGCCTGCTGTTTCATCTTTATCTGATCTAGTTGGAAACTACTTTTATATTCTCATTAGGCTCATTGGCTGCCCTCCGCCCCCCTCCCCAGCCCCCTCCTTTCTCACTCTACCTTTTCACATGTTGCTAAGCCTCTTACCGAATCTCCCCAGCACAAGCGGCCTCCGCACATTTCCAAGGCGGACAAGTCCCAATATTTTTCCATTTGCCATGTTACATCCCAGCTGCAACCCCGCTGCATTAAACACTGCTGAATGTCATCGTGGGGAGGGAACAGGACGTTTTGCAGGGAACACAGCAGAATTCAAGGTCGGGAGGCAGTGGGCTTTGGAAAGAGGGAAATTGTGGGGAGGAAGGAATACACTGACCCCTGCTATGTATACGGGACTGGTACAGCAGGGCATCAATGGCGGGCATTTTCCCAATAGCACTATACCTTCACTGGACAGTTAACCCAGGTGGTGGCACCTGGGTTAGCCAAGCCTGGGTGTGAGCATCCCCAATGTAAAGCCTTATCTGCATCACTATGTCCTTACTGTTCCTGCACCTGCTTGCGTGTGTCTGGGGAGATGGCCCATGGTTCTTTGTGCTGAGATGCTCTAGGATTCTTTCCCAGTCAACTGCAGGAAAACTTCTCTCTCCCTTGGGGGTCGGGGGGAAGGGGCTTGTGGAGAGGCATTGGAGGACTCTGAGCAGTCGAGTAATTTTGCCTTGAGTCCTCACTGCAAAGTGGGTGGGTTCCAACCCAAACGAAAGTGGAGCTCGGTTCTAACCTACCCTGCCCGTCAGGTAAGCTAAGCCAGGCTGAAAGCACTGGGCCAGAGGTTTTTCTGTGCAGATGGCAGGGAGGGCTAAGGCTAAAACCTGGTAAGAGCTCTGGCTAACTCTGCAGTGTAGACATACCCTTGATTTCACATGGCATCTGAACATCGTTTGATCAGTGAAGTGCAGCACAATCAGCGGAGATTTAAATGCCCCTGCTTATGCCGCATTTGCTGCTGCCAGAATCAATCATTCTTTTGTTCAATTTCGGAAATCACCAATATTGTGGGGGAGGTGCAGAGAGACAGCTCTTACCATTCGAGAGCCTATTTCAAAGTCAAACTCCTTTCAGGCCTGATTCTGCCAGCCTCAAGCTGCCCAGCAGACTATTCCCAGGGGACTGCTCTCTGAGTGAGGGGCTGAGCAATGCAGAGGAGAGTGAGGGGTTCTGGCCCTGGATTATTAATGATTATTTCACTTAAATAAAAGTCCCCTGGCCACGAGTGCTCTCTACCCCACTGTAAATCCAGAGCAACTCCACTGAGCTCAGTAAAGCTACTCCCTATGCACAATGGTTACCAGGAGCGGAACTGGGGCCTCTGACTCTGTGAGAGGGGACTTGGGAACCATTTCTGAAGAACATGGGGTCAAGTTTTTGGTCTGGGTTACTCTGCTGGCCTGCGAGTTACTCTAGATTAACCTCGTCACAACACACAGCACAGTCAGGGCCTGGAGTTTAAATCTGGGCTTCACAACAGCTTCTTCCCTCCTCCTCGGAACTTTCACTAACCGCACATCTGGACTGAGGGCCTCAGCCTCTTTCTTCAAAGGGCCTCTGGATGGGAAGCCCTGTGTTCCGGCTGCTGAACAGGGGAACAGACACAGGTGCTGGGGGGCAGGCTGTGGGCTAATAGAGGCTTTCGCCATCTAACCCCCGTTCGGTGCATGAGCATAACTCCCCAACCCGTACAGCTAACAGAACATACACACACTGAGGGGCAGGATATACACACCGTGGGGCTTGGGGATTTTACCCAACACTTCATTCTCTCCATGTTAGCCCGGCCAGGAAAGGAGGAAAGAACAAAGAAAGGGGAGGGAGGTGGAGGAAACCCTGAACTGGAGCCGGGATAGATTCTATGAGCCAGTGAATGACCAGGAAATGTGAATGCGCCAGCTCCTCCCTGGAACCCAGGGCACCAGGCTGGCTCCTGCAGAAATCCAAGCTCAGCATTGATAATAATTATCATAAATCTTCGATGTTGGACAGCGGACCCAGCACACATAGGTTTTGCTTCATGATTAAGAGATCTCCATAATATCTGAAGGTCCGCAGTGGGGCCAGAGCAGTGAGATGCCGCTAACATGCATCAAACACATAAGAATATCTCAATCATTACCGCTGCCAATGGTGGCTCTGAAACCGATCGATAGGGCAATTAGATTTTATCAGCACACGCCTTTCGGCCTCCTCTTCTGCTGTCTTTGCAAAAGCCTGGGTTAGATCTGCCTTTTTGGGGCCCTTTCTGTCTTGCTGAGAAATGACGGCTGGGCCAGAGTATTGTTTTTTGCAGGTGGGGTTTGTTCTGCCTTGTTTTATGTTTTCAAGGTTCAAGAAAAGGAGGAAGAAGAACCAGATAGAGTTAAGCCGTGAGTGATTCACATCCAGATCTCCTATTATTAGTAATATTATTTATTATTTGCACTACTGTAGTACCTAGGAGTCCTAGCCAGAGACCAGGTGCTGTACAAATCTCCTGTTTCCACCACATACACAGATCACTTGCATAGGGAAAACCCTGATGTAAAATCCCTGCCGTCGGACTGCAACCCCTGCATGCCAGCAGTGGTGAGAGCAGGGGGAACCGGCAGTCAGGAGACCTCCACCACTGATCTGCCCTATAATCCTGGGCAAGTGACTTTCCCCTCTACGCCACCTTTGGGTGGTGCTTTGAAGACCCTCATAAAAAAGGCCCTACGTATGGTATTGCAGCTCCTGTGGCCAGAATCTACCATAGGCAGGTAACAATACCTCCTTTCTCCCACTCTTTTGGATGCACGCTGAAAGCTCTTTGGGGTTGCGACTTCTCTTACGACGTGCACGTACAGCACCCAGCACAGCGAGGACCTGATCTCTGTAGCTACTGGGATACAAACAATAAACCACCACCACAGGGAGCACTCAGCATTATAGATTTCGCACCAGTTAAGCCTCCAGGCTAACCCGGCACTCAGTTTAAAGCCCAGCAGGTGGTAAATCAGTTGTGGCTTTTCCCCCTTGTAAAAAAAAAAAAAAAACAAAGTCAACAGTAGCAGGTCCCAGAGTTTCTATTGCCTTTGCCCCATCAAGGAATCTGCTAGCAGGAAGGTGGTGTAGCACGCACACGAACGAGAGACAGCTCCCAGTTGGGCAGAGATGGTTCCTACAAGGGACCTGCCTCCAACAGCAGGGAAGATCAGGTTTAAACTGCCCCTGTGGAGCCACAGCAACCCTCCTGCCCCCACCTTCATACTCTGTTTCCCCCGGCACCTCCTCCCCTACTGGTCAACTCTTGTTAGAATCCATCCCATCCTCAAAGGCGCCGTCCTTTGCTCAGCGGCCTCTCATTATCCCTCCTGTAGAAAACACACGCCTATTTCAGGGCCTTGCTCACCCGTTCCATACAACCTGAGCCAGGCTTTGCCACTGCACTAGCACCAACCTAATCAATCCAGGCCCAGGCTTTTCCCCATCTCTGGATTCTGGATGCCTGGGGGCGTATTGGGATTCTCTTTTGTCTGTTTCCCTTGTCATCATTCAGTGTTGCTGAGAACAAACAGAGCACACTTTGCTCCTCTCCACAGCTACAGATCTCAGAGCATTTTATCAGCCTCAATTAGGTCTGGCAACTTCTCCGCAAAGTAAACAGTATTAAGCCTGTTTTCACAAATTAGGTCAGCTGAGGCACCAAGTCACTTGGTCAAGATCACACACACAAAGTCAGTGGCAGAAAGGGGAAGAGAACCCAGGAAGTCCTAAATCCCAGGCTCTGACCACTAGGCCGCACTGTCTCCATCAACTGAAGAAATGAAGAAATGGTCACATAGGTACATTTCGAGCAGTGCAGCAGAATACAGCTCTGAGATAGGCCCATCAGTGCAATTTGCAAAGGAAGGAGGGACGACTGCCCTCTCGGATACACCTGCTGCTGAGTAATTTGCGGAGCAGTGCCGGATTGCTACCAGGAAAACAGAAGGAGTGTCACATATTTTAAATGCTTGTGCCCACCATCTTGGTAGAATTGCATAGACTCCCAGTCTGCAAAGCATGGACCCAACACCCAAATTTCCCCAAAGCTCAGGACCAGGACCCTATTTCAACCCATTATCTAGAGATGGGCCAACCTGCTAAATTCAAATCAGGGTCTGAAATTCCCCCCAACGCCCGGGGGGGGGGGGCGGGGGACATCTGTAGGGTTTTGGTTTAAACCCCTCTCATTGGGTCTGACCAGGCTGACAAGAGCGAGCTCCTTCTTGGGGCAGGAGCTGGGCTGAAGAGAGCCACTGCCAGTTCTCTTCTTGCCAATGTCCAGTTTCAAGCATTACAATTCCTCCTGGAGGATATTTGCCTCTCACATTAAAAACGTTGGTTTCCCCATTTCTGAACACACTGGGGCCTGACTCTGCAAACCTGTCCTCACCAAGCATCAGGCTATGCCAGTAGCAGTCAGCAGGCGTCTGGGCTGGGGAAGAGACATTAGAAAAGTTTGCACTGGGCTCGCTCCACGAGATGAGTTTGTTTCTCTCTCTTTGCTACATTGGCAACTCACCCAGGCATTAGCAAACCAAGGCCCCAATTCAGCCAAGCACTTCAAGCACATGCTTGTGTGCTTGGCAGAATTGGGGCCCAAGGGCCTGAGGCAGCTCCCTCCCGTGTCACCAGGAATCCTTCCGTTAATTTTACTGGCAGCTGGAGCTAGCCATAATGAAGGAGACCAGCTGCACCTGTTGGTATCGCACCTTCCCTATTGTGCACCCACCCCCTCCCGCACCCTCTGCATCCTTCATTTTGTATTGCATCCCGCAGTGAAAACCAGATTCTGGATTAAGCTGCATAATCAATGCCAATGATTTACATGCACGCACAAATGCACGGCTTTCAAGCAAAGACCCTAATAACATACACAGACACATCTAAATTCCGACTTTGGCAGACTGGGGACCAGCAGAATAAAAACAAAAAGACAATAATCTGCCTTTTAATGACAGGGCCAAAACGAACAGCCAACAATTATAGCATTAAGGAAGACGTTAAAATCAACATCCTGCTCTCAAGAGTGGTTTAAAAAAAAAAAAGTTAAATAGCACCGCTCAGAGAGCAAGAATTCCTGAGAAGTAAAGCTTCATTTGCTTGTTGGGACTACAACCCCCTCCAAAACAACCTGAAAAGACTCCCTACTTGGCAGCTTTTAAAAATACATCAGTACAGGCCTGATTCTCCTCTACTTACCACTGGACTCAACGGAGTCACTCTTGATTTACACTGGATCGAGCAGCCCCTTTTCTGTCTAATGTCCAGATTTCTGATCTCTGCTATACCAGCGTCAACCTAGAGCAACTCTGGTGAGTAAAGTGACTGAGGATTGACACCAGCGTAAGTGAAATCTGAAACTGGCCTTGGTTCTCAGATGTGAATGGTGAGGGTGATGATCTACCCAAACCCCAAATGGTTCTCCCAGCCACTAACCATCCTGGGAGAGAAATTCACTGATTCTGCAAGACACATACAGAACTGACAGTGTCAGCAGTGTCCAGTGCCCCACTTGTTGACTGAGGCACATTTACCACCGTGGCATCCCTGCCCGTCACTTCCTCTCTGATGCTGACATCCAGAGGGGTGCAGTGCACGGCTCTACTGGAGCGTCTCTGGTTCAGCACGAGACGTAAGGGGAAGCCAGGTGAACTTCCGTAAGGTCAGGCAGCAGTACAAAGCCACGCAACTATCCTTGCAAAGAGTTGGCAGGGACGGAGGCAGCATGGAGAGCCTCTGATTAATACAATTACAAATCAAACCGTGCTCTCTGCGCCAGGCCTTTCTGCATCACTAGCCACTATCCCTGGGGACATTTCACTTCTTTGCTGGAGCGCTCTCCTCCCCTGCATTTTAACACAGACCACTAGATCTGAGAATAAAACGGAGCTGAAATCTCACACGACCGCATCACTTTAACCTTAATGTTCATCTTTGTCCACAAATACTGGGAGACTCGCACGCCTTGCTCTGAAATTTAATGAAGCCGGCTGGCCAAAGTGGGGGAGGGGAGGGAGAGAAGTCAACAAACCGAACCCAAGCCCTAGCTGAAACTTTCCTCCTCCCAGCGAATGAGGACAAAAGAGCCAGGCGCCCCTGGCTGCTGACCTGCTGCTCCTAAGCCGACGTCGATACTGTTTCTCTTGAATTCACAGCGACTCTGGGTCTCTGGCATAACGAGCTGGCGGCTCTGATGCAGGCTGGAGATGATGGTGGAAAGGTCGTTATCACGGCTGCAACAGAGCAGAAAAAAGCCAAGTTAAGAATATCCTATTTACCATCCCATAATTGATGTTCGTGTCAGAGGGTGTGTGCGTGCGCACGTTTTTTTTGTTTGCCCCGGAGATTTCTGAATTATGAGGAAGATTTTTCCCTCCCTCCCCCACTTGAAGTTCCTAAGCAACCTCCTCTGTTTTCGGGGAGGGGAAGCCCCTGTAGAGTAAAGCTCTTCCCAAGCAGCAGGCTTGCTCCCAGTACAGAGCTTTGCAGAGGCCAGCACCTCGCCTCCCCTTTGCCAGCACACACGGGCCAAGTCAAGTACCTAGAAATGTGGCGGAGAAACAGGCATGACTATTCCAGAACTGACAAAAACTTGGAATTCAAATGATTGACAGATGGATGATCGTTAACAGACAGCCACTTGGCTAGCTTTTCAGTTCCTGCACTGTGTGTGTGTGTGTGAGAGAGAGAGAATGTTTTATTTTCTTGCATAATATTTTTTATATGTAGAGAATTACCAGAGACTCAGACACAGTTGTGGCCCAGAGTGAAAGAATATAACCTTGTTTATAAATCCTATTTTCAGCCCATCAGTCTAGCTGATACCAAAATAACTACTCCTTCCTTCTGGGGTAAGAACACACAGAGTGAGCAATTAAATATTATTTTGCCTGTTATCCTTGCATCAAAGCTGCTTCAAAGTGGGCTAGCTTTAGCTCAAATATTCTTAAAATGTTCTCTTTCCCCCACCATGGAATGCATGAGTAAGAGAGAAAGAGAGAGAGAGCAAAGATGTTCACAGTAGCAAATACTAGAGTTAAGATGGCAAACTCACTGTATTACAAACCCTCTGTTTTCATACCTTACATAGAGAGGAAGCAGATATGGATATACATAAATACAGACAATATACAACACGTGAGAAAGAGAGAAAGTTCTATATATGTATGTATGTCTAGAAGCTAACACTGGAAATTCTCCATCTATTTTTGTTTAATGCTGTATCTTAAACCACCAATGTTTCTACTACAGAGTGCCTGTCCTATGCTAAACACTGTAGCTATTTTCCTTCCTCTCTCCAGCCAAAGGACAATAACTTCTTTCCGTGAGATCTGGTTTAAGACATTTGAAAAAAAAAGTCAGAGGATCCCTTACAATTGTTACTCACATGATCAGTGCATCCGCTCTGTGTGTCTGCGACACACAGCACATGACCACCGACTCCCTGGCTCGGAGGAGACCGTCCTAACCTGTGACCACCAGGGCAACTCAGAGGGTGCATTATCTGCAGAATTACCTAGCAATCATCTCCCCTTAAATATCCCCCATCACCACCCCCCTCGCCATCAGAGCGAGGAAAAACCACAGAGCTGCTCAAATGCTCCAAAGAGCCCATCCCCAGTGGAGAAGCGGGGGCTAATCTGTCGTCTAGCTCTCTTCTAATCAGATAAGTTTATGACAGAAAGTCTTTAGACAGAGGTACTTTCAGCAGGCGTCTGGCTCCAGATTTTCACAGGATGCAGCAGACAAAAACAGACTTTGCTTCGGCAGCCACTGTCATCTGCCCCATTACTCTCCCCCTCCCATCTTGGGACCAAAATCTCAAAGCCTTTTAGCTTCCACTGCTTTATTTTCCTCCACTAAACCAGTGCAAATTCCCCCTTACGCAAGCAGAAGGCTAATTACTTAAGCAAGTTCGCAGGTGAGTGGGAAGCCCTTTCCCCCTGTCCCAAGCAGTTTTGAGTCTTATCCTCTTTGAGCTGCCACCTTTAAGATGCATTATGCAAATATTTTGGTGTTTTAAGTCATTTATGAGATTAATTTGAAGTGATTATGGGTTCTTTATAATCATGTATATCAATAACTAGATGCCGGGTAAAGAGGACAAATGCAGATAAATGCTGCCATCAGCACTATGGGGAGGGGAGGGGGGAGGAGGTGGGATGGGCAGGAGCACAGAGGGACAAAGGCAGAGAGCAAGAAGAGAGAAATGGGATAATAGCACCTTGCATCCTGAAGGAGTCCAGAGCACTACAATGATGTGGCCATATCTACAGAACTATACCTAGAGATCACTTTATCCACCCCTGAAATGCAGCTGCCTCTGGGATGGAGCATGTCAACTGTTTTAACAGTGGACAGCAACACTACTGCATGACTCTAAAGCAGTGGTTTTCAACCTTTTTTCATTTGCAGACTCCTCAAAATTTTTGAATGGAGGTGTGGACTCCTTTGGAAATCTTAGACATGGTCTGCAGACCCCCAAGGATCTGCAGACTACTGGTTGAAAACCACTGGTCTATGGTAACAATGACCTTTTTCAGATCCTTTAGACAGTCTGCGTACCCAAAGGGATCCATGGACCACAGGTTGTAAACCACTGCTCTAAAAGAAGAAAGCAAAGCAGAAAACTATATTCAGTGTAAATTACAAGGGGAAATCTAGGTAGAATGAAATATTACCCTAGAACTAGCCCTATCTTTCAAAATACATTAGGGATTTTTTATCAGAGGGATAGCCGTGTTAGTCTGGATCTGTAAAAGCAGCAAAGAGTCCTGTGGCACCTTATAGATTAACAAAAGGTTTGGAGCATGAGCTTTCGTGGGTGAATACCCACTTCGTCGGATCCATGCATCCGACGAAGTGGGTATTCACCCACGAAAGCTCATGCTTCAAAACTTCTGTTAGTCTGTAAGGTGCCACAGGACTCTTTGCTGCTTTTAGGGATTTTTTGATGACCTCAAACACTCAGGACCACAGATTCAAAAAAGTATCTCAGCACCAAGGAAAAAGGAAAGGCACGATGGTAGGGCATCAAATTACCAGTGAAATCACCAGCAGCACTTCAGAGAGCAGGTAGGTATGTGCTCCTGAGGGGGGTTACCAATGCAAGTATAGTATTGGACAGACCCAGCTCAGCCTGTGAAATCTGATGAGATCCTAGTAAAACATATAGCATGGCTGAAATGTCACAGCTGAGGATGAATTGATCCCTATGGGGAAAATAAGACCAAAACAACGTGGGATGTTGATGTACCAGAGAAGGGGGCTGGGACAGCTTTTAATGGGGAGAATTATCCCCGGGCATTCTCTCTCGTCTTAGACGGCAAGCTCTTTGGGTTAGGGTGTTTGTACAGCATTTAGCACAGGGTTCCTAGGTCTACAGTTATATAAACAATAATTGGTGCTTTTCCATGTTTCCACGGACATCTGAGTTACATTTCCTTTAGGTAAAGACTTGGGAGCTATTTTAGGAAGGCTTTAAATGCTGCAGGCGAAGTCCATTGTGTCTAAGGAGGCATCTTCCACTCTTATTCATGAATGGCACCTTTAATAAAGGACCTGGTGTGAGGAGGTTCTGCCCAGCTCCTACCAGGCTTTCTAGGGTCATGCAAGACAAAGAGAAGGCAACAGGATCTTTGTGCATGCAATGGTTAGGAGAAGCTCTGCCATCTCTACCTTGTGTGTGACAGAGGCAGACAGAAAACCCAGAGCTAATCTGCCAGAGAAAACACTGACTTCGGAAAATACCGTTCTAAACTCCCATAATGTAGACAGCTTCTCTGAAGCTCAAAAATGACTAATATCTCTTCCATTCCTACTCCCGGTAAAGTCAATGATATTTTATCCCTTGACTTTAAGAGGAGCAGGGCTGGACTCTTAACATATTAGATTCTATATGATCATTCAATGTGGCATTTACAAGTGTTCATGTTATTTGTCTCCACTCTGACTGGAAACTCAATCCTCCTGTTCACCACTTTATCCACAAAAATATACCTCACATTTTTATACATACTGTGCTCCCTCTTGACCTATATCTACTGTAATGTACTGGCTATGCTCATGTCTGCATTAGAGCTTTTTGTCCTCTACTGGATGATCCACAGAGAGGACAAGGGATCTACCACTGCTGCCTCTTAAGGGACACTTAACCTCTCTACAAAGGAAAAAGGACTGTAAGCTGTCTAAACTCCTACCTGCCACATGGGGACACAACCATAGTACCCCTAACGCACCCAGCAATATTGTCAATCTATCCAACTACACACTCAGCCCAGAAGAAAAGTCTGTCCTATCTCGGGGACTCTCTTTCTGCCCTGCCACCCCCACCAACATGATACAGTTCTGTGGCGATCTGGAAGCCTACTTCCGCTGTCTGACTCAAAGAATACTTCCAGGGACAACACTGAACAGTCGGCACTATACACAGGTACCCTCCCACCAACAGCACAAGAAGAAGAACTCCACGGACTCCTCCTGAAGGTCGAAATGACAGGTGGACCTATAATTGAATGCTCCGCGACGTGCACAGGCAAAATCGTGAAAAACAAACCGCTTGGCCTCAATAACTAAGTCATGCAGAACGCAATGCACCACAGCTCAGAAACGCACCCTGACATTAATCATCAAAGAGCTGATAAAGGGTGCTTTGTCATCATGAAGAGTCTGATTCCAAAGGAGGCGCCAGACAACTCTCCCCAATACCAAATTCTACAGGCCACTTCCCTAAATCCCACTGAGGAATACACTAAGGAACTGACCATCTACTCAGGACACCTCCTACAACTAACACCGAGAACAAATCAGCATACCTCTGTAGCCACGACCAGGGTTTTCTATCTTACTCCTCAAGATCCACAAACCCGGAAATCCTGGATGCCCATCATCTCGGCATTGGCACTCTCACTGAAGGACTGTCTGGATATGTGGACTCTCTACTAGGCCCTATGCCACCAGCATCTCCCAGCTATCTCCGTGACACCACTGATTTCCTGAGGAAACTACAATGCTTGGTCACCTCCCAGAAGACACCCATCCTAGCCACCTGGATGTGCCTAATTCGTATAGATGTCTTCTCACCAGAAACATCACACACAGTATGATTAACAAGCTGTCAGGGAACAGTATCCCTGCCTGGATGCCACTCTAGCACAACTGGCTGGCTCTGTGCTTTAGGTAGCTACCACCACACTATTTTCAATGTTTGTATGACAATCATTAGTTCGTCCAGATCATCAGTGGCCAACTGGCCTACTGGGCACCGCGATGAGCCTCCAGCATAGCAATAGTGTTGTTAGGGTTGACTCTGAGAACAACGTCCTCAGCTCTCGTCCGCTCACCCGGCTTCTCTAACCGTAGGGTGCCATTGATGAATCTTATGCATCGGACCCATGGGAGAGACTGCGTAGAAAATTCCAGCACGATGTGCGACAACTTCCCCCACCATCAACTGCAGCCTGGACCATCTATCCATGGGAGGTCCACTTTCTAACCCATGGTGCATATAGAGTGTACTGGTGCACATTAACACCACTCTGTATTCTGAGATTTTGCGAAAACCTACTGACCGCTATGCTACCTTCTATGCCGCTCCGAGCTTCGACAGTCCCGGGCATCCATTCAAGATCCATTGTTCTATACAGCCAAGTCAGCTGAGGTAAACTGCGATCTTTGCTTCTAATCCCCTCAGAGCAGAGTCACCATACACTATCACAATATCTCCACAAACTCTTCTCATAATGCTACATCTCCGACGAGGAATTAGGAACAGATCATAAGAGCGCAGACGTGTACATACCGAGTCTACTCGACAGACAAGACCCAGAAAGAACAACAGGGACTCACTGGCCATCACATACAGCCCCAGTCCTAAACCTCCTCCAACGCATCATCTCAGGTGATCTAACATACCCTCCCTGGCAGCATGATCCAACACTTTCAACAGTCTTGGGTGGCAGGCCTTCTAATCCTCCAACAGACCAACCCGGGCCACCTGAAACGTATTCTCTCAGCAACTGCACTACTGTCGCGTATTCCATCCAGTCCTCAATCCCTACGTCAGGAACACCACATGAACAAACCTCCGACTGGCAACTCTCCACATATCTACACCAGCGACATCCTCACAGGATCTAACCAGTCATCCTCCTCACTGGTTCATTCACTTGCACGTCCACCATATAATATACGTCACATTATGTCCGCAACTGCTCCCTCTGCTGGCTATGACATCGCAAACTGGACAGTCACTGACAGGAAAAAGGTTAAAATGGACCAAATCCGAGATATAGAAATTGGCAATATACCAATGAAACTGTAGAGAAGCATTTCAAGCTCCCTCGCCACACTATAGTCAACCTTAAGGTGCCATCCTGCAGTCTATGAAACTTCCAAGGACCATAGCTCAAGATGTAAACTGCTGAGCCTGCAGTTCATTGCAAATTTGACACCATCTAGCTCTGGACTAAACAAAGACTGTGTGAATGGTTGGCCATATACAGAACGTTTCTGCCTCCCTTGTTTTCACACCTTCTCGGCTCGAACAAGGGTCCCTCCTCCTGATTGATACTAACTCGTTATTTCTAGCTTGCTTGCTAGGCTATATAGTATACCTGACCCCTGGAAATTTCCACTACCCCCTTGGGCGGTTTTTTTTTTTTTCTGGATTTGGGAAGGGTGGGGTTTATTTCCAACCCCCACGGGGGGGGGGAAAGTGGCTTTCCCCACGCCTCCAAAACGTCTGTTAGTCTATAAGGTGCCACAGGATTCTCTGCTGCTTTTACAGATCCAGACTAACACGGCTACCCCTCTGATTCTTAAGGGACTGTTCCTTTAGCTCAGGTGGTAGAGTCCTGGCTTTGGAAGCAACTAAGATCTATAGGTTCTAGCCCCAGCTCCCAGTGTGTGTGACATAGCTAGTCTATAGTACATGGATTTGTTATACAAGTCCCCTCCTTCTGGTCTGCCCTCATAACCTCTTCCCTTTCATACAGCCAAGCCAGTTAAAAGTGAGCAGAACACAAGCAAAGCAAACAGCCTCTCGGGGCCCTGTTTCTTTGTGCCCATAATAAAAACCCCAAGTGTGTTTCATCCCACCCTGCTAGAGGAACTGGATGCTTTTTGAGAAGATTTGACAATATTGCCTACCATTTCCCCCAGTGGGACTTTGTGTCTAAATTCAAAGCATCTCCACCTCTCCCCACTCCTAAAATACCTGCCAACAATCCCAACCTCTCTTTCAAGACATTCAGGGGCCTGGATCCAGCTCCTACTGAAATCTTTCCACCAAGTGCACAGGGAGTTAGATAGGGACCCCAAACATGCAGCATGCAAGTCCTCCGAATGCTGCCCAAGAGGCACAGCTACAAGACTAAGAGCCTTTGCGGCAAGAGCTGTCTCCTGGCAGGTGTCAGCCTAGCACTCAGCACACCGGGGGCGCTACCACAGTATAAGGAATTAACAAATTCACGGGCTCAGGGTTGCAGCAGGGTCAGCCAATGTTGGGTTCAGAGATGCCTTTCCTGGAAAGCAAGAACCAGGCAAGTCAAACCTGTAGTGACCTCACCCAGAATATAGGTTTCTGAACTGGTTTTTAACATACTGCAGCCTGGTGCCTGCTGATATTAACCTAGGCTCAGACAATGTGGGCTTCTCCTGAAGCTTGGGTTTAAAGGCCAGCCACTGCCCCGGCACACACACGTGAACCAATCTGCTCTTCAACTGCCTCTGGGAATGGCTCTGAAAGGGCTGAATCCCTAAATCCACATGCACTTTTTAACTTGGGCCTTACTAGGGAAAATTCCCATTGAAGTCAGTGGAGATTTTGCGTCAAGGCTGGAGTAACATCTGGGTGAGCACGTTGGGATTTAGGCCACACTGAGATAGGTGGTGTGATCTAGTGGGCAAGGCACTGGCTGAGAGCCAGGAAACCTGGGTTTTATTCCAAGTTCCATCGCTTACCGGTTACGCGATCTTGTGCGCATCACTTCCCCTCTCTGTGCCCTGCTCTTTGTCTGTGTAGACTGGACTCTCCCATGGCAAACACAACGGGGCCCTGATCTTAGCAGGAGCAACCATAACACACACATAGGTTTTTATATTAATAAACAAAGATGTGCTGGGCAGGGGACAACCAACCAACGGTCATTCTCTAAATGAACAGGAACTCTGCCAGCGCCTGTAATCGGCAAGTCCCCAGGAACCAGGGGAGCAGTGGTGTCTCCTACAAGCCAGTTCAAACCCCAGACTCCAAAGTCTGTATTTCTTAAATGCAATTCAGTGACCCCAAGAAATAAGGGAGTAGGGAAGTAGATGGGGAGTAGGGAGAAGCTTTCTCCCTTGGAGAGGATTTTCCCCATCCGTGCAGCGAAGCTAATAATTCCACTCAGGTGATCACTTCTAGCCCCAGCAGGATCACATCCTGCCTCGCCTCTGTCTGAACCATTGCTGGGCACCTATTAATACAGGCCATTTCCCCCCTCCCCCCAACATGTGCACATGCACAATCAGATTAAAGGTCTGATCCCCTCCAGTGGCATAATATTATATTTTAAAAACCAGATTAGAGAAGGGGGCTAGAGCAAGATACTGCTCTCTTGAAAGGTCAGGGAGGAGACATACAATCTGCTGACAGGCTGCAGGTTGCCATGGCAACTTTTAACATGTGTGGTTTTTGGTAATTAGCAGTTCTGGGCCCGTGGTAATGCTGATAACATTCCATGGGACAGAGACTTGCATGATGGGGCAGGACTGCAAAGGATGCTTCTCTATAATAGTATGGAGATATACCTATCTCATAGAACTGGAAGTGACCCTGAAAGGTCATTGGGTCCAGCCCCCTACCTTCACTAGCAGGACCAAGTACTGCTTTTGCCCCAGGTCCCTAAGCAGCCCCCTCAAGGACTGAACTCACAACCCTGGGTTTAGCAGGCCAATGCTCAAACCACTGAGCTAACCCTCCCCCATCCCTCTTGCTCATGCAATTTGCCCTTGCAGTAAAATTAAGGGTGCAAACCAGAGCTCCTACACCTGGAGTCATCTGAATGTGGGCAGAAAATAATACGGCTTGATCCAGCTGTGCCCAGGAATAGAGAGGCCAAGCTTTGGTCCTTCTGCAAATAGACCCATCTTTCAGCTCGACACTCAAATCCAAAGCCCAACAAATGACAGAAGGTTCCCCGCATGTTTGCTTCCAGACAGATTTCAAACCAGGAAGTTTCCTATTTTCTAGCTCCGATGCTGCTGAAAATTCAAGAGAACATTCCCACGAGACCTGAGCCCAGATCGTGGAAACTCTCATGAGGATCAGCTGATTTTGTGAAACTTCTGTCATTTGGGGCGGGGTGCGTGTGTGTGTGTGCAAAATCTCATGACAGGGCTTGTGAGATTTCAAGATTTTTTAATCTGAACTCAAAACTTAGCCCAGATTTGGCCTCAAAGCAAGACTTTATAACCAGCCCAACCCTAGATCTGAAATTTGGATCAGGGTGCACACACAGGACAGTGTAAACCCTCAGTCATTTTCAGTTCTCATTGACCTACTTCTGTTGTTCATTCTTCGCCTGAATCCATCATCTTGTCTTTATGACATCACCCTTTGCTGCTGTGGACAGGAACACGATGTTACAAGGGACGAGAATTTCAACTGCACCTGCAGCTTGTTTGCTACATAAAGGATTGAGATCCTGTCTTCACAAAAATGTTCCTCCTAATAAAAGTGAGGGAAACATGGCAGGCATCTTGAGACACCACAAAATCCTTGTAGGACCAACTCTGCATCCTAGAATCATAGAATATCAGGATTGGAAGGGACCTCAGGAGGTCATCTAGTCCAACCCCCTGCTCAAAGCAGGACCAATCCCCAACTAAATCATCCCAGCCAGGGCTTTGTCAAGCCTGACCTTACTCTAAGGAAGGAGATTCCACCACCTCCCTAGGTAACCCATTCCAGTGCTTCACCACCTTCCTCTGAAAAAGTTTTTCCTAATATCCAACCTAAACCTCCCCCACTGCAACTTGAGACCTTCTGAGGCCAAGGTGTAATGCTAGCTGTGTGCTGTGTATGTGTTTGCTATTATGCTTTTCCATGTAACCTAAGAGAGGTCACCATTCTGCAAAGCACCCCATACATCTGTCCTTCCTAAGCCTCATCAGTTTTTCCATTCAAAGAGCATCCCATGCTTCGCAAACCACTTTCTCTCCGACTGGATTTCCACTCGGCTGCTAGGCTCTGTCTCGCTGCCAAAAGCAACAGTTGGAGAAGTGGCTGGATATTATTATGGTGCAGGCAATCAAGTCCTAACGAAGCTGGGGCCCGGGTATCCATTTACCAAGAACACGGAATGCAGGAAAACCGTGATAAAGGTGACGGATAAGCCACAAACAATCAGCTCACCACAATACAGGGAGTGCCCAGTGCAACTGGCAGCCGTGAAGCTGAAAAGGTCAAGCTGAGACTGCCCCCCTAGCTGGGGATCGAGTGAGATACAGAGCTGAAGCTACACAATCAACCATCAGGGCTGCTGTCCTTGTAGAATAGCTGAGCTTTAGTTACTTCCAGCCGGTGACACACTGGATTTTAAGTTCCTGTTGCAAATAAACCCAAAGCCTGGGAAACAGGGAATTTTTAACCCACTTCCGCTTGTTCAACTGTGTTTGGAGCAGGGTTGGTTAGCTGGCTGCTTAGTAAGCATTGCAGAGAAGGAAGGAGAGGCTGTGGAATATAGCATATCCGTCTTGGGTAGGATGGTGAGACACAGGGCATATGGGCTGAAGGTAAAGAGATAGAGAGGGATGCTAAGAAATGAACAAGGAAGTAAAAGAGAGAGTGTGTATGAAAAGAAGGATGGAGTTCACACACCTCAGGGGAAAGGAAGAAGGAGAAGGAGATTTTCAGCAGAGGGCAGAAGGGAGTAGAACTCACTAAGAAAGAAGGGAAAAAGTGCCTGAGCATGAGGAGGGGATTCACAAGAAGGGAGGAGAGAATCAGAGAGAGTGTGAAAGGAAAATCCTTCGGAAGGAAGAGAGAGTGTGACTGAAGGAAGAAAAACAGCGTGACAGCCCAAGGAAGGAAGGAAGGAAGCTCTCATGCTAGGTAGGAAATGAAGATAGCTGATGAGCCGCACTCAGCACTTTAGAGCCACTGATTTCCAATGTCAGCAAATAAAAGAGGTCTTTTTCCTTTACAACTTTTTGCACAATCAGGCTCAACTTGTGAGAGGGCTCCCTCGCCAACCTCCTTCAAGCCAGCTCCCGAATGCGCAGCAAGAACAAACCCAGGTGAAAGTGCCAGGCCCCCTGGGCAAGCTCTCTTGCCAGTGTTTTGTAGCACTGCCCACCCCATGACCCACCCAGTCCCAGAGCTCTACGAGCATGCCGTCATTTACACTAGTGCACTTTGCCCATGTGTACGCGATTATGCAAGGAGCAGGGCTGTTCTTTAGCTTCATAGCAGTCCCTCCCACATCTGCCAGTCTGAACATTTACTATTCATACATTTACAGTGTTCACAATCAACACCATTCAGAGGCCATTAACCCTGATGATTCACATAACCTTATAACCTTCAGGCAGCGAAGACCCCAGCAATGTGATTAGCCACGGCAAGATTTCTGGTGAAAGAGCATTTCAGGAGATGGTTAAGGAAATCGAGAGGCATCTCTCCCTTAAATCTGCCTCGTACCAAAGGAGAAATCCAACTAGGCTATGAAAAATGCACAATTTGTGTATTTCCCTGGGAGGAAAGAGAACATCACCTGAGCCAGTCATTTCAAGGCATACATGATAGTGAGCACACCCTCCAGACTCCACATCAGGGCTTCAGACTAACCCAAAAAAGAGCCTTCCCGATCCCTTTGAGAAAAGCCATCCCGGATTTTACAACAAATCCAGTCAGTGCTGGGGAAGGAGGTTGGGAGTCCAGTCACTGCTGCATGAATACTCATCCAATGTAGACACAACCCACAAAGAGGTGGCAGAGCACCTCACTTGCTGCCTCTCAGAGCTTTGCTGGAAGGAGCCCTCAGGGCTCTAGGAACAGCAGCATGAGACATGCAAATAAACTGCAGCTACAAACATTACAGCTGGGTGAAGAAAACATCGTTAACATTTCCCATGAATGCCCTGATTGCTGCACTGTCTACGATTAATGGAACTAACAGATTGCCTGTCTTCCACCAAGCCTACTGGTCTGATTAGGCCCTTTGTAATGGCAGCATAATGGTCCACCAGCGGTAACTGGATAGGTCCACCGTTTACAAGACAACAAGCTTGAGAGGCACTACTGCTGGAAACGTAATCCAAAGGGAAGGTTTTTGATTGGTGGGCGGTGGCGCAAAGTTCTCTGGATTCTTTTACAGAATCTCAGAGCCCCAGTTGTTGCCTAGCTGCCATAGCAAAGAGCATTCTATCAATGCAACTGATCGGGATTTGCCCCAAATCCATTTTGTTCCTTTGATAAGAAGCTTGTTACCTCTAGAGGAGGCAATGTTGGCAGCATCCTAGCAGCAGGTTTTAACGTGTCTAAGGATCTGTCTACGCTGCAATCAGAGGTGTGACTGCAGCAGGTGTCGACATACCTGAGCTAGCTTTGATCTACCTACCTCCAATAACAGAGCAGTGACACCATGGCACCACTGGCTGGACAAACCCATCAGGGACCCTGAGTATGCACTCAGGCAGCTAGCCCATGCTGCAGCGGCTCCATTGCTATTGTCACTGGAGCTAGCTCAGGCATGTCTACATGTGCTGCGCAGTCACACCACTGACTGCAGTGTAGACATACCCAAAGAAGGGTGACAAATGAAACAGCCAAAAATAACTCAGGCCCGAGGGTGGGGGTGGGGGATGAGGAGACTGACAAAGAATTGCAAAGAAACATCACAAATAGGAGAAAATATAGTTTAAAAACTTGAATCTTTCCCTCTTTGGGCTGGAAATCCTTTCCATCAACTGGAAAGCACAGGCCTCCCCCTGAACTGTCCCCATCATGAAGAATTCAAGGCGGAGAGAGTTCAGAATGAGGACTTCATGTGCCAACTCCCCTCCCCTGCAGTTATGCTGGTCCATGACTCACAGAATTTAAGGCAGCTGCCCTTGTGTAACAGAGAGGAGAATTTGGCCCACTGCATCCAGACGGAAATGCAGAAACAGGTGCTGCACCACACCCCGGAGCCAAACATCCGGGGGGTTGTAAGACAAGGCAGCTAGGGTCATTACAATGGTACTGACTGAAGTGCGACTGGAAGGTGAGATACAGCGGTCAGTCACACATCATAGAGAGCCTTAAGATGTGCATGGGGGGAACCACACATTGAATTATTTGCAAGGCTTAACGTAACGTGCAATGTGCTGGATGGGCAGTTCAAGCCTCCAATTATTATACACAGAACAGGAGCCGCAAGGGCAGCAGCTAGAGAAACAGCAGCAGTATGGAGCAATTCTGAAGTTCCTTCTATTATCTAAGCGCTACCCAGATGATTAACTAATGAAGGTCCCAATCCTGCAAGGTGCTGGGTGCCCCCAACGCCCATCAGTTATGCTGGGAATTGAAGGCTGCTTAGGATTTTGCATGAGCAGCGCCAGCTGGCCCCTGCATTGCCTTGCTAATGAGCCACAATCCTGTCCTACAGCCCAGGGGGCTATTTATCCAGGAATAAAAAGGGTAGGCCAGCCTCTTGGCTGAGACGGACAAGCAGGCAGTCAATGAAGGGCCAGCTATGATGGAGCCTCTTGCAAAGCATGCACACCACACAACCAGAGACTGAGACGTACTAAACTCTTTCCACTCAGGGCACTTGGACAGCGACAGCTTTTGGCGATTGCTGGCCCAAGCCAGACCTCAAACCTCCAGCCGTGCCTTTAAAGGTGTTTCATTTACCAGCATTAGCTCCAAGCAGCATCTTTAACAAGGAGAAGGATGAAAGGACTAATGGATGGAGACAATTAACCAAAAAATAAATCAGTGTCACAGTCGCCACATCTAGCGGAGGCAGCCAGGCGCCTGCTGGGTCTGGTGAGACTTTCAATGCGCTGCTCAAAGTGACAGGGGTGAGAAATGAGCAAAAGTTGTTTAAAATCCTAATCTGTTTCCAGAAGGACCGCATCCCTCATCCCCCCGGCACCAGGGAGGCAATAGAAAAAGCATCACATCCCTGCAAGAGCCAGACCCTATTTCTCTCCGTGGAGAGGGCCAACACAAGCCCAATGCATCTCTTAAATGCTCAAAACAGGCTCAAGGAAGACTTAAATGGCGCAGAGTCCCTCTATACATGGGTGAACTGCACCTTTGCTGCACTGCAGATCAGCAGCACACAATCTTGCCTCTCCCCGCTGAAGAAAAAGATTGGATCAGAAACTCATCTGTTGCAAATCAACATATAGCTCTGATTTCAGTACAGCTAAGCAGATTTACACCAGTTGAGGTCTGGCCTGTTGTAGCTGACACTGGACCTGAAAACTTTTGGGGTTATGCTTAATAAAATTACAAGCCAGGTAAGGAGACTATGACTCGTTTGTCCAGGAATGATGGAGGACTGATTCCAGCTTTGGAAAAGGACAGAGACCTAGAAAGTAACATGGGAGGAAATAACATTGAATAGTCTCTCTTTTAAAATATGTTCCACTGACTCTCTGTCCCCTTTATGATCACTCAGCAAATGCAGGGATTATATTCAATTTCACTGATCAATACAGTTGCCATGAAACTGTCCCAACCTTCTGCCCCTCCCTATAATAAAAAATAAAATCCAATATGTAAAATCAGCAAAGAGTCCTGTGGCACCTTATAGACTAACAGATGTACTGGAGCATGAGCTTTTGTGGGTGCATCCGACGAAGTGGGTATTCATCCATGAAAGCTCACGTTCCAATATGTCTTTTGGTCTATAATGTGCCACAGGACTCTCTGCTGCTTTTACAGATCCAGACTAACACAGCTACCTGTCTGATGCTTAATACGTAAAATGAGTAACAGCAACATTTGCAGTGGAAGAAAATGATTGCATTTATTAAGGGAAGTGGAGAGTGAGTGCAGGTGAGTGGCCAGGTGTCTCCCATTACTCACCTCCTCAAGAACACACTTAGCATTTCAGCATTTCCAGTGCTCACAGGATACAGGTCCTGTTCAGGAGCCTACTTGCATCGTTTATCTGGCTCAGGGAACAGGTTCAAACTTCGTTTACTCTGCAGCAGCTTCTTGCTACATATCAAATACATCAAGTCTAATCTGGCCAAGTTCTCTGCCCAGCCAGGTTGATACATCAGGGAACAACACAGAATTTGCAGTTCTCACAATATGACATTGCCAGGGCTTGCAGGAACTGAGTTTTAACAAGACTAGGTGATATTCTTGTTCCCCTTTCACACCCACCAAAAAATGCTTATTTGTAAAGCTGGGTTAAGTATGACAACAGTGTCACGGTCGAGGCATCGTCAGAGTCATTTAACCACAGGCAAAGAGTGAGAGCGTGTCACTCAGAGCTGTGTACACTGGAGCACACACCCAGGGATGGGACAGGAATGTAAATCAGCCAGTGACTGTGCTAGAGAAAATAACAATCTTTTTATGGAAGCAATTAAAGGGAAACCCGGACTGGTCTATAAATATTGTCACATCACTAGTGCTGTGAGAAAACAACCTTATCTAACAGCGGCAGTTATGTAACTTCAGGAGTGGGTTAAACTCTTCGGGGACCCTAGTTTCATTCACTTTTAAACTTTTTTTTATGTAATAATTAAGGCTGTGTGTGTGTCACGAAGGTCATGGATTCTGTGACTTTGAGACCTCCGTGACTTCTGCAGCGGCTGGTGCTGACTCAGGGGCTGCCTGAGCCGTGCAGCCCCTGGGCCAACAGTAGCAGTTTGAGTGTGTGGGAGGGAGCTCAGGGCTAGGGCAGGGGGTTGGAGTGCAGGGCAGTGCTTACCTCAGGGTGGGGGGGCTCCCCAGATCCACGTGTCCCTGAAGCTTCTAGGCAGAGGTATCAGGGGGCTCCACGCGCTGCCTCTGCCTGCAGGCCCCACCCCTACAGCTCCTATTGGCTGCAGTTCCCGGCCAATGGGGACTGCAGAGCCGGTGCTTGTGGTGGGAGCACGGCACAAAGACCCCTGGTCTTCCCTCCCCCTAAAGACACATACAGTGGGGTAGGGAACCTGTCAACCATGCCAACTCCCCACTCCCAGCACCAGCGGGGGTCCCGGGCCATGCGCCACCCGCCTCCCATCCCAGCACTCGCAGCCCCCCGCCCAAGTTTTAGTTAGGGGTATATAGTAAAAGTCACAGACAGGTCACAGACCACGAATTTTTGTTTATTCCCCTGACTTGTCCATGACTTTTACTAAAAATACTCATGACTAAAACATAGCTTTACTAATAATCAATTTCCAATGCACCAACACATCTGATCTCCAAATTAAGAGACCTGTAAAACGGCCTTTTAAAAACACACATTCCTGTTACCACTTATGAATTTGATGCTGGTAAAAAAGGTGAAGACTGAGAGGTCTGAAGTGGAGACAGCAATCCTCCATCTTGCCAAAGAACAGGTGCAGCACGCAAGCTCTCCTACAAAACGCACCATTAATCACAGATTCATAGACTGAGGCCAGAGAGAATCATTATGCTCACCTAGGCTGATGATCTGCATACCTCAGGCCAGAGGAGCTTACCTAGTCCTATGGCCAGGTACATCCACACAGCAATAAAAGACCTGCAGCACAGCCGGGCTGGCCCAGCTCAGCTGACTTGGGCTCAGGCTCCCAGGGTTAAAAATAGCAGTGTAGATGTGCAGGCTCTGGCTGGAGCCCAGGCTCTGAAACCCCATGAGGGGTCAGGTCTCAGACCCAGGCTCAGTGTGAACCTGAATGTCTACATTGTAACTTTTAGCCTTGCAGCCTGAGCCCCACGAGCCCGAGTCAATTGACCTGGTACCATACGGTTTTTATTGTAGTGTAGACGTACCTGAGTGATGGCACCTGTCACACTCTGAGCAGGTGGAAGAGAGTGTGTCTTAGACACCTGCCCATCCACACACAGACTGAGACCCGGCGGTTCGAATATGGGCCAGATTCAATCCAGTGACCTAGGAGCGAAAGGCTCCATATCCTGGCATCAGCCTCTCACCCATTCATTCAGTCATTTCTCCGTTTTGCTTGTAAGCCTCTTCACCGTTCCCACCTAGTCTCTCACCACCCTGCACAGTTCCAGTCATATACACACGCCAAGCTCCTGGAGTAAGATTTTTGACACAAGTATTCTCCAGCTGATCCCTGCATAGGAAGCCATCTGTATATGTAAGCAGCTGAATGACCAGTGTCACATCAACCCTTATGGAACAGCTTTACAGAATTTAATAGAAAATGATGCATTTCCTCCTACATGGCTTTTTCACAGAGAGAATTCTATCCCCGCTATAGAATTCTTTAGGATGATTTATAAAAGCTAGAGAAAGGATCTGATGCTCTATTCACTTTGATAGGTTTCAGGAGTAAATTGTATGGAACGTTATTACATTTCTGTAGAATTCTACTGCTTTCTTCCCTACTAAATTATACAGAACTTTCCCATCAAAGGGATTAAGTCCCCAAATTCAGTTTTTGTAAAAGCAAGAATTTATAAAAAAAAAATCAAACTCAGTGGGAATGTTCCCATGATTTTAGATTCCAGTGAAAACAGTTTTTTTACATTTGGATTCAACTACTTTCCTCCAGCATAGGCAACCCAGGCACTACTGCCCTATGTTATGTGTGCACTGCACTGCACATGCCAAAGCAGCAGGTCACTCTCCATGGTTCCAGTCTGCTAGCACAGGCCACTGCATCCATGCAGAATCTTACCGATTTATATAGGAGGCTGCATGGAGGCAGAAGCCTGCACTAGACTGGAGCCATATGCGGCAAGCAGGTTAAGCCAATTCTAGAAAAATTAGGCAAGGGTTAAATTTGGAAGGCGATGTAACCTACGAAAATACGTGACAACCTTGTCCCTATCACTCCACTTGCATGCTGCATTTCATTCCCCTGTTACACATCTGGTTTACACTTTTAGAGACCCTGATCCTGGGAAATACTTACGTACATGCTTTATTTTAAGTAACTCCACTGAAGTCAAGGAGGATATTCATGTGCTTAGAGTTAAGCATGCATGTAAGAACCTGCAGGATCAGTGCTTTAGATTGTAAGATCTTCCTGTGTTTCTTCTGTTTTGTACAATGCCCAGTGCAAGAGGGCCCAGATGCTGAATGGGGCAGGCTCCACAGGAGCTACCAAAAGATAAACCATCATCTTAGAAATATACTGGGGTCACTCACAGAGACCTGGATTCAGAGCTGTTAAGGCCTGAACTTTGCCCAGTAATTTCTGCATGGAGCTTGTAACTTCAGTAAAGATTCCAACCTATGTTCAATGATCCCCACTGTGGCAGGCTCTGAACCTGTATCTCCAGCCCTGAAATCTCACACCTGAGCTGGAACAGCAACTACAGGTGAGCTGTTGCAAGTGCTCAGCACCACTCTGGATTCAGCCCAGGCTTTTCAACACGGCTGGCCCCACTGAATGGCCCGGCCGACGTGTCGCAAGCAGGGACAGCAGACAGACAGACAAGAAGAGTCACGGGAGCAAAGTGAAACAGGTGGGAGCAATTCATTCATGTCAAACTCAGCAAATCTTACAAGAACAATAAAAGCCCTCTACCTGCCTGCTCCCTCCCCCCGCAACACACTCACACACACAGCAAAAGGTTAACTATCTCCTAGGAAAGCTGGCCTGAGAGTCATCTTGGGATGAGAAATTCAGCAAAATAACTTTCCCTCTGGGGCCCTTGAGTAGCCAAGCAAGGTCAACGGCTCCAGCACTCCCCGCAGGTAAGACCAGGGTCCCTGAGTCAGCTGAATGCAGGGAAAGGACGGGGATCAGGGAGAGCAAGCAGCTCAGACTGATCAAGATCCCCCTCCCCTCCCCGCAGCTTATCACCTAGCACAAACACCCAGCAAAAGCTCCTAATCATATACTGCCCGGCCAATACTACTCTTCCCAGGTCGATGGGGGACAGAGCAGCCCCAGCAGGATAAGGGCTAAAGCTGGGCACACAAGGATTTGGGTCAAGGATTTGCAGGCTGTGAGCAGGTGACTAATAAAGCAGCAGCGAGAGGGAGAGCAGCAGCGTTTGTTTGGATATTAAACAATGGGCAGCGTGACCCGCTGATCAGATAGGTTACTTGTCCATAGGCGATATGCTGATCAGCTCCCCGCAAAGCAGCTCGAAGCCAGCAAGGGAGCCGTGCAATAAGGAAGGGCTGCCTCTCTCCTCCATCTCACCACTCTACCTGTCCTCTTCCCATCCCTCCTTGCAGCATGGCACAGCTGTGATGAGCTGGGCAGCCTCGTTTCTCCCTCCTCCTCCACCCAGAAAGCTGCTCCAAAGCAGCAGATGAACCTCTCCTGGCGCAAGCACACTAGGGAGGAGGAGAAGTGCTGCCACATCCGTTCCGAGGAAGGACTGCTTTATTGGGCCCATGCCATCCTTGTCCTGCTCAGAGATGGAGCATTTTATCTTCAAGGGCTGTCAATTTCCATCCCTCTCCTAAACGCCACTTATATTACACACAGCAAAGACATTTTAAGAGAATCTGAAATGAGGGGTGGGAGGGAGATGACCCTGAGAGAGAATGACAGGAGCATCCACTAAACTCCCTACTCAGACCATCACCTCTGCACCCAAAGCCGGGCTCCCAACTGTAGGCCAGGCAAGCAGAGCCAGGTCCCTAGTAACCGTCTGAGACTTTCCTGTTCACTCCGCTTTCTTCCCCACTTTCCATCCTCACCAGACCAGGAAAAAAGGGCGTACGCTGAAGGGTGTGCATTTGCCAGAAGGCCATAAATCAGGTGCACTCTGCTCCTGAATCCCAGCCACCCTGGTGAGTCATGCCCTAAGAGAATGATCTGCATAGGAGCTTAGAGAGCAAAACCACCCCCTTCCGCCCTCCAGCTATGCTCCCCAGTTCATTGGAAGGCCGCCAACAAACTGTTTGCTTGTTTTAATACCAGTCACCACCTCATGCGTCAGAGACAGCACTGATGGATAGCTGGAGGTCAGGAGACATGGGTCCTATTCCCAGCTCTGCCACTGAAACTGTATGTGTGACCTTATGCATGTCACTGGTCCTTTCCGTGCCTCAGTTCCCACATCTGTAAAATGGGGATACCAATATTTACCTGCTGACTTAATTAACACTTTGGAGATTCTCAGGGGGATGACACTATAAAAATGCAAAGTGCTGCTAGTGCTAAACCTCCTAAGCTGCATTTTCAGGCTCCCTCTCCTGTTTCCTGAACTTGCCCCCCCTCTTACTCACTTCTCTATCTGCCGTGGAAACCCAAACCTAGAACTTTACCTGCAGGTGTACACCTGTGGCTTGCAATGAGTTCAGCAGCAGCATCACATGGGCACCCAAGGGCAGAATTGGCCTTAGATATTTACGGGCCCACTGAAGTCAATGGAAAGACTCTCACTGACCTCCATGGGCATTAGAGCAGGCCCTAAAGTGCTATATTTCTATGTTCCAAACAGAAAAGGAGGTGGAGCCGAGGAGGAGAGATGCCAAACTGGCAATGTCCAGGACACTGTCTCCCTTTGCTCTGCAGCCCTTCTAGGTTACTCTCTCTCACTGCTCTGGTCTTTGCAATTGCCTCTTTGCACTTCATCATTATTCCAGGACTCCCAGTCGCTCACTGTCATTGTCAGCCAGCTATTTATCACTACCATCCTCCTACCCACATCTGCCTCTCAGAGCTCTCAACCTTCTGAAGAGATGCTGTCCACGAGACATGTGCCAAGAACAAACAAGCACAGCAGTACCAGGTGACTGTGACACCCAGGCCCAACCCTGGGAGATGCAGCCCTAACTCTCCTGCAGACTTGAGCTGAAAAATTTATCCTCCAACGTCCCAAGCAAAACGCTCGTAAAATTTCATTAATGCTTGTGACAGTTCATAAAAATGATCAGTAGAGCTGGCAACTCCAAAATGAGGTGGAAATAAGTTTAAAGATGTTTTTATTGTAATTCTGCTTCATCTTCCAGGACTTCAAAATTCCATAAATAAAATACTATGTCTACAATGGACTATGGATGGGGGCAGAAGAAATTCAGATCTGAAGCATAGGGACCAGTGCATTGTCAGAGGAACCTTATTCTGAAGGGCAGTCTGGATGTGTGCCCACCTTGTTAGGATGCTCAAGAACCGTTCACCTTAGGGGATGTCTACACTAGGCATTTCCCCCCAGGATTTCCTATGTTGCTAACAGGGTAGATAGGGCTCCAGAGTTTTTAGACCTGTCAGAACAGTTCTAATGCAGCACAGAACTTCAAACACCAGCAGCTTGAATAGTTACATTTATACCGTTGCTATAGTGAGAAACTTAGGGCCAAAAAGCCTAGTGTAGACAAAGTTAGAGTGCGGGTGTAACCTCTGAGGAAGGGAGAACGTGAGTATGGGGCATATTAGGAATAAAATGGGAATCTAAATCCACCCCCAAAAATTCAAAACAAAACTAGCAGAATCTCCACTGCCCACCTCCATCCCCAGCTGGACACATTTCCCTTCCAAGTGAGACAGCTTGCTCCTATTTGTAAAAGTGTGAGGACCACAAAAACAAGATGCTAGGACCATATATAGATTACACAAGAGCATCCTTAGCCAGGCATGATCCTTGCAGGTTCCTCTTTGAGACACAGATCCTTGTACCATCCATTTATGGCACCTGCATTATTGTTGGTATGGGCAGCCTATCCCAGCAGGTAGCAGTATTCTGCACTGTCCTCTGTTGTGCTGTCCCGGGTGACTTTCCTACAAGGCCTGGATCCCAAAGACCTTGTGCTAATCTGCTCCTCTATGGGACTATAATCTACCGTGCTGGGGCAGAGGCATCCTTGGGGTTGTCAAGCTCCTAAAAACAATTGCTACCCGCACCCACCCACTCACCCACACACACACACTTGATAGGCAGCAATCCAACAAGGATCCGGTAGAGTTCGGAAGGACTCTCCCTGATGGTCCACCTTTGCCAGAGCTCACCCACCACAACAGCTACAACCTCCCATACATCTTCCCTCCAAACATCCATCAAGCCTTGTGTTATTGATCATTCCCTGACCACAGCCAACATAGCCACTAACACAAAAAAACAGAGGAGCTGAAGCCAGCCCTGGTGAGTAGTGCAGCCCCTCACTGGGGCCTCTGGTGATACTGCAACACAAACAGCATCACACTAACAGCCATCACTCAAACTCCCACCTTCTGAGCAGGATCCCGGGTGGCTTCTCAGAGAATAAACAGCCGGCCTCACCAGTCCGCCTTAGAAATTATGGGATGGCAGCAGCCATCTTAGGTCTGCAAGCTCCCTGTAGGAGCACAACTTGAGGGTGGCAGGCTTCATACTTTCTATAGGCCGAGCACATTGTGCACACCCAGGGTTTTCTGCACCCCTCCCTTCCCCCTAGGTGCCACCCCCCAATCCTCTGCTATTTCAGGGACTGCCACCTGCTCCCTCATGCCAGGGGCTCTGTGACCTGTATACATCCCCCACCGCCTACCACTGTCTCCTGTTCTCCCACCCAGCACAAGGGATCTGTGTGCACCCCATTCCCTCCTTTCTCCCCTACCCCCATGCAAGGTCTCTGTATGCACCCCCATTTCCCCCTGGCTCTCATGGCAGAGTGTCCCATTTCCCTCTCTCACACATACCAGGGACTGTGCATGCAACCCCATTACCTGTTCCCCCACCAGGTTCCTGCTTCCCCATCCCTATCTTCACTCTGGGACCCTGCTTTCCCTCACCAGTACTAGTCCTCACCCCCGCTCTCGATTCCTTGTGGGTCCTTTGCTTTGACCCCCACAAACACACTTCCCCCGGCTCCAGGTCCATGCTTTGTCTTCTCTCCTCCTCCATGTCCCCTCCCAACCACAAGACCCTGTTCCCCGCCTGCAAACTCTCCCTGCAAGGTTCTCTTATTTCTGTTAAAAGTCTGAGACACTTACAATCTCCCCAGACAGCATCAAGCTGCTGCCTCTGATATACAGAGGCAGCGGTAGGGGGCAGCATAAAGATTCCCCAGCCTGCAGCACCAGCCAGCCTGGAGGCCCCCATATTAACTCTAAACCAGGCTTTTCCGGAATTCCCACGTGCACCAAAATCAACAGGTTCATGCCCATTGAGGTGCAGAACATTCCTTGAAATTTTGGCATTGATCGGATGCAGCATTCCAAAGTTATCGCACTCCAGACAGACAGTCAGAGACACGCCGTTGTGTTGAGGGCCGGACCTCGCCTCACTCAGCCAATCAATAAAATACTTCACCGCTAAATCCTAAGCCCATTACATTGCTACTTTGAGTTGCAGAAACCCTAGAACAATACCCATCCAGGCGATTTGAAACGGGCACTGTTAAGGGATAGGGTTAGAAAATGAAAATCAGGAACTGAACATGAGACGCAGCATGAATCCTCCAAATATCAATTACTGAAGATAAGAAAGCCAGAAGCTCAAATTTGAATCCTTCCAAATTTCAGCAGGGGAAGTCAGGCTGAATCTCCTGATCCAAAAGCACTCCCTGAAGCTTTGGTCCCAGATTCGACCCACAACCAGAAGGGGCCAATTCTCTGTTCCCTATCTGTGTGCAGCTGAAGTCTCCTGAGAATGTGCTCCCAAAGTTTCAGCCAAGGTGATGCAAATCCCAGTAAGATCCCACAAGCTCTCAAGATGTCTTCACATCTACAGTTTCCCCAAGATTCCTCCCAACTCCGCTGCAGAGGGCCATTAGCTCCCCTTTTATGATATCCTGGGAATTACAGTAAGAGGGCAATGCACATGCTGTCGGGCATATAAGTGCACTATTCACAAACACACATTGTTTGTTCACCCAAAAACCCATGGAAACAAGGCCATGGATAACACAAGATCTACCCAAGTAACTGGGCTGTGCAAGACTTCTTGGTACTTCCAAATCCTGAACAAGGCACAGAAACAGCTTTAACAGCAAACAGCACATTGCAGCTCAGCAGCAGAGGTTCCTAAATAGACCAGGTGTAAGGCTCTCGCAGGTTGCAGCTGCAGATCAAAGTTCACCCATTGATATGGTCCCCAGTGAGCCTCACGCAAGACATCCCCCTGATAAAAGTAGCAAAGCAAAGCAAAGCAGCAGATGCATCTGACGAAGTGCGTATTTACCCACGAAAGCTCATGCTCCAAAACATCTGTTAGTCTATAAGGTGCCACGGAATTCTTTGCTGCTTTTACAGATCCAGACTAACATGGCTACCTCTCTGATACTTGATCCCCCTGACAGGGATTTTAGAAGCATTTCTGCTCATAACCTCTGGAATCATCTTTGGCCACTAAGGAGCACATATGCAGTATCCATGAATCAGTGAAGTGAGAAGTGGAAAAGACTACCTAGCAGATCATTCTAGCTCATCCCGGCAAGGAACCAGTGCAGAATTGTTCTTTACAGTATATTTTCTAGTACTCTTCCCAGACTATTTTTTCATGACTCAGACCTCCAGCCTTAGGATAATACTCCAGAACCTAACAGCTCTCACCATAAGGAGGTCAAACTCAAAAGGAGTCTCCCTCCCTGCACGGCCTTAAAGAAAATATTCCAGACAAGCTAGAGTGACTGTTCATTGTTTCCCACTATGGGTCTTTTCTGGGTTTCTGACCCACCAATGAAATGAAGTGACCCAAGGGCCAAAGGGACTCTAGCAGAGAACCAAAAGCCAGTCCCGTTTCCATCTGAAGTGCCTCGTGAAGCAGCTGAAGCAAACGCTGGGCTCATGACAAGTGCATAGCAGCTTCTCCCAGTGCATCCCAATGATGTCTACATTCTTGATCTTCACACACATGCTTCGTGGGTGGATAAATACAAACACAGCACAAGCTGCTCAGATTTATCTGCAACAACTGTAAGCCCCAGCAGTTCTGCCCCTTGGCCGAACCCTACGAACTGCTCTTCTCTCCAACTCAGAACATTCTTGTTAAAGCCTATAAGCTACTCGGATTTGGGTTCCTTTCTTTCTTTTTTTTCCTGTTAAACAAAAGAAAAGGTCCATTTACTACTCACTTGGCAACTACTGTCTGAAATCAAACAGGTATGTCATCGAACAAACTGTTTGCCCGTCTAGAAAGTCTCTTCCCTCCAGCATAAACCATATCCTGATCGCCAACAAGGGGTTTTGTGAGCCAGGAGTTTCCTTGTTTATTTTGGCTTTGCCATCAGGAAGCAGGTCCTGGTATGACACTATAGCAACTTGCAATAGTTACAGAGGTGAGGGCCCTTTATACTTCCTCCAAGAGGAGTATTACAGCACTCCCATGGGCTGAAGTGAGCCCCTATCACATTGCAATGGGAACTTCAACTACTCAAGGCACATTTTTTCTTTTATCCTCCACGCCTTGAGTTTGCATTGCTCTACTGTTTCACTGATACCCTGCATGTATGTGTCATGTCCCACCTTCACAGCCGCTTATAACTATCATGGGCTCCGTCACGCTGGTGTAAATCAGGAGTCACTCACAGGGGCTGGAGACAGGGAAGTCACAGAGCTATTGCCCCTCACTTTTGAGAACCTGAACTTGGCTGGGAGCATCAAGGTGGGGGGGACCAGGACCCCACCCCCTTGGCCCCTGACCAGAGCTAGGCAGAGTAACGGTGGAGCTCTTTCCCTGCTGGCAGGACAGAGGGGCAGCTAGGCCATATCAGAGTGAGCACTGCACTCTGGCGCATGGGGTTGCAACACCACTCAAGTTTGGCCTGTTTTGGTTGCTCACCCCACCCTTTTTCAGTCCTTCCACAGCCCATGGAGTCAAGGGACCCATTCCAGAGTCATGTCAGCATAACCAAGAGCAGAATTCAGCTGTAAAGGACAAATCTACCATGTGATCCTCGGGTGCTTTCCCCATCTCATGGCACCCCCTTCATGATGAACAAATCGGGCATACACATTTAACAGGGAGGGTGAGTAACCACAGGAGCAAAGTACTAAGTGCTGGATTCTCCATCTCTTGTCTCCTAATCCAAGGCTGAAAGCCTTTTCTGGAAGAGCTCCTTTATCCAAATGCAAGTCACGGGGCTCCCGTACAGGGGTAACTGGGTGACATTTAATGGCCAGTGATATGCTAAAGGTCAAACTAGATAATCTGCTCATCCCTTTTGGCCTTAAATTCGGAGTCTACAATGCAGCAGCAGGGCAGGACTGCAATCTAGCATTCCATGGTTACTGTCTCAGCACTCCATTTTAAAGCAAGAGCCGTGTGAATCCCACTGCTTGCACCCCCTGCCCCAGTCACCCTGAGCCATGCTGCTTGGGGGTAGCAGTTTGGCTCTGGGGACTTAAACATAGCCAGCATCTCTCCACTTCACACCACCCTGATCCCAACCATAAGGGCAAGATTTGACTCTTATTACTTAAGTAAGCCTCATCTTCAAGTCCACCTTCATGTAGTTAGTTAAACTCTGAACCAGCCCCATTTTACTGATGGGGAAATTGAGGCAGAGGGTAGGTGACTTGCTTGAGACCACAGAGGGAGTCCATGTGAGACCTGAGGTTAGACATTAGCAGATCCTGGCTCCCCTCCTTGTGCACACATCAACCTATTCCTAGGCACTCTTGCTACTTTGCCTAATTTGCCAGCGCTTGGCCTTTTCTGCTGCAACTGAATGGTCTAAATCCAATGACCACTGGATCAGTTAGCAGCAGATGCTGATGACTGGAAGACTTTAAAGGGTTGTATCCATCCTCCATCAGCTCAAAGCCCTCTGAATCCCTACCCTGGGTTTCCTAGATTAAAGCATAGCAGGTCACCAGGAAATACCAAACCTTCCTATATTAATGCTTTAAAGGGCAACATAGTGTTATACTTTGATGCCTGATAACATTACCTGCATCATACAATGATACTTTCTGCTGATTCAGCGGCATCTTTGAGATGCATGTAGCTGTCTGCTTTATGCTTTCTATTTTCCCCTCCCTTTCCCTCCTTCTTTTCCCCTTTACTACTTTTGTTTTCACTGTGCATCTTCCAGGGGAATAAGCAAAATCAGCTAGTTCTGTTTCTCTTCTCACATATTCTTCACTGTGCCCCAATTTAACAATTTCTTCAAATAGCCTTCTTTATTCTTCCATCAGCACAATTTTCTCTCTTTCTTTTTTAAATGTGGGTGACCCCATCTACACAGAGCAAACAAATGCATTCAACAGTCCAGGTTATGCACCGCTTAAGCTCAGTCCTTGCTGAACAGGATACAACAGCATTTGGCAGATTCATGTGAATGAGGCCAAAACTATGGTCCAGCCTGATTTAAACAAAAATACAAACAAACGAAGGTTCTGAGCTACTTCCACATGTGGTCTAAAGCACATTCTAATATGGCTTGGTCCAGTCCAGAATGGCTGATCAGACCCTACCACGTTTAATCGGTGGTTTTAAATACAGTTACTTGCTCTGGGTAGCAGGGGCCTTTGCTTTCCTTATAACACTTTGTGCCTCTTTCATATCTGATGCATCCAGAAGAAATTCTCACTGGGAAGGCCAGTTTGCTTGGTAAGTCCCATCACTCTGTTGGTCTGAGTGGATTTTCCATACATATGAATGCCTGAGATGCATGCCCCATTTGGCTAAAGCGAAGTGATTCATTCCTCTCTTCAGCCTCTTCATTCTTTCACCTCTTTCCCACAGCAGATCTTCAACGTGCCTTCAATACACTTTCTGCATTTTGTGCATGGTGTGGTCTGATGGCTTGAGCCCAGGATGAGCAGCAGAACTCCTGGGTTCCCTCAGACAAGTCACTTAACCTCCATTTTGTCTCAATCTCTCCGTACTTAAGAGTCCAACATATACCAACACCGTCCTCACAAAGCAGGCAGGCTTCATTGTGTGTAAAGTGTTCAGAGGTCCGGGGATGAGCGTCAAGTTTGTCTGATGGCTGTAACACTGAACAGCATTAAAGGAAGGTGTTCTCATTCCTGGCCTCTCTCTACCTTCTCACCCAGCTCCATCCACAACCACTCGCAACAACGTTTTTGCCCCATCAGGCACTGGAAGCTTAACCCAGAATTCCAATGGGCAGAGGAGACTGTGGGAACTGTGGGATAGCTACCAACAGTGCACCACTCCGTAAGTCGATGCTAGCCACGGTAGTGAGGACGTACTCTGCCAACTTAATGCACTTACTGGGGACATACACAATCGACTCCATAAAATCGACCTAATTTTTGTAGTGTAGACATACCCTGAGAAACAGAACAGCACCAAACAGGTGGGAAACACCCTCTACCCAGCACTTTCGCACACACAGCCCACTTTTTATGATGTGCTTCAGCATGAGGAGCCTAATCCGGACAAGAGTGCACATGGCTCCCTCTGAAATCAGGGGGAGGTGAGAGCACTCAGCTCCTTGTCTGAATTGCTTAGCTCCCGGCAAAGATGGGCCCCAAGAGCCTGCTTGTTACTGTGAAACCTGACAGACTTCTCTCAAAATAAAAAGAAAGTGCCTGGTTTGCTGAACAATTTTAAGGCGTTTTAGAAAAGCGTTCGCGAGAACACCACATCTGTGCAAGGGCACGTTACCGTACTGAGCCCATTGTTTTCAACAGAGACACTTGGGAACTTTCCTAAAACACCAGCCCCAGCCATCACATTAACTTCAAAGCATAAAAGAAAAAGGAGCACCTGGCAGGCCCTCGGAGAGATCTTAATCTCCCTTTTCAGGGCAGTTCCCAATGTTGATCTTCTGGTGCCTGTGTGCAGACCTGTATGTACCCAATTAAACCTCCTTTCATCAAGGGCAACACAGACAGCGACTGTAAGGTTACCAGACTCCAACAAATCCAGGCAACCTCTGACGACTTGGAAAGGAAGATCAAAGGCAACCTTTTGACAGAGGCAGGGCAAGTCAGGAGGCAACACCCTTTTGATTGAAAAGAGAGGGGGAGAGAACCACATGACAGTGCGGGCAGCATAAAGGTATCGCAGCAGGAGTCTGGGATGACCTGCATAACTCATGAGTAGTGAGTTATGTGTGTCACCTCGAACAAGGGTCAGTAAAGCCTTTATGCTGCCCCATCATGTAGTCCAGTGGCGCCATATATTTCACAGAGTTGTAAGGCAATTTAGGTCGCTTAAACAGATGCAAGTTTCTTTTCTGCTCTGGCAAATCAGGGGTGTTAAATATCTACGTGACCTAGATGACAGGCTCAAATTTACACCCACTGTCATCTACACCTAAACTGGAGGCCGAAGCTGAAAATTGGGGGCCTGATTTGCAGAGGTGCTGAGCACCCAGTCGGCAGGAGTCAGCAGACTGAGGGGGACAGGTCAAGGTGAGGGGGACAGTGACTTCAGCTGGAGTCTGAGAGAGCAACAGACGCCGGCGTCTCCCCTGCAGCTTCCTCCAATGGCAGAAAGCAGCAGGGTGTAGAGGGGAAAGCAGACAGGCATGAGGGTGAGCAGGGATTTGAGGGGCTGACAGGGGAGGAAGTGGGGACGTGGGGGGGGGGGAAGAGGGAAACAGTGACAGGGAACTGAGAGGGGCTGTGGCATGGGTGGTGAGGGGAAGAACCCTGTTCACTCCTACCTCAGCTTCTCTGTGCTTCAGCCCAGATCGAAGCCAAAATGGCAGTGCCATGGGAAACCTTTCAAAGTACCAATGCCCAAGCTAGTATGCTGCCAAGGAGCCTTTTGGAAGTCAGACCATTGACTCTCTAGAGCCAATAGAATGGTAGCATGCAAATTGGCTGTAGAGAAAGAGGGGTGATTGGCTGACTTACCTCTGATTTCACAATGGACACCTGACTGTTCACCTGGCCAGGTCTAGTCTATTATGGAGGCATCGGTCATGGTTCTACAGTTAAGGCTGAGTTCGGTCTGTACTTAAACCAGGGATTCTACCTCTTTATTATTCCCCCAAATTACAGCACTTATAGCTTGAGTACAGAATGGAATTTACAAATAAATATATGTTAATTAATTTGAATTAAAATAAATTTTAAATTGGCTCCTTGAAGAAATTTACTAGCTGTCAGCGTCAGGCCTGCTTTGACTCAGATTAGCTTAATAATTGAACAACAGACTACCCACATAGTTAAAACTCACTGAAAT
This sequence comes from Chelonoidis abingdonii, assembly GCF_003597395.2. Taxonomy (NCBI): domain Eukaryota; kingdom Metazoa; phylum Chordata; order Testudines; family Testudinidae; genus Chelonoidis; species Chelonoidis abingdonii. The sequence continues at coordinate 9,493,248 of NC_133791.1, forward strand.
CTCATGCAGAGGCTACACTTCAAGAAAATCAGAATGTGATTTAGCTAAATTATTGACCGTTATATTTATTTGTTATATGGGGCCAGTCACCAGCTCAGGTCACTTAGCTGAGGCCGTTGTGTCATCAGAAGAATAGAACATTGCTTACATAAACAATTAAGCAATTACAGTGAACACCTAGTTGGAATCCAAAAGAATTCCCAACCAGATGTTAACCCAAATTCTGCCCCTTTTTACTAAGCATTGTCCCTTTAAATGTTTCTTACTAGTAAATGAGTGTTAAGAATCCACAAATCTCATGTTTCAGGGCATCAATTGGTTGCACAATTAGTTTGCTGCATTACAGGGAACTGGCTGCTTTTTGCTGGAACATTAGGACTGGCCACTTCTTGAGGTAACTGGACCAGATGTTTTATTTGATTTTTGCAAAACTTGTATCTTACCAGATAACTGTAAAGTCACAATGATAGTGGGCACGCAATGGACTGAGTTCTTGGATTACTGTGGAAAAGGACTGTCCAAATGTTGGAACTAAGTTGTCAGGAAAGAGCTACAGGAAGTAAACAGTTAAATGGGGGAAGACAGAAAAATCTGCTCACAGACAAAAATTAAACCATTATTTCAGCCTTGGCATTGCAGTTTCAAAAATATTTTAAAAAGGTGGGAATTTGAATTTTCAAAAGGTGTGTGCACCTTTAGTCACAGCTATATTAAACTCCAGACTGATTGTTCACATGGCTATTAGTTAAGGCTCGTATAAGCACTTTCATTATAAACCTCCGATCTTTTTAGGGGCTTATAACTGGGCCATAAAATTTCACTCCAGGCTGAAATCTATCATGCAAAGGTCTACCGGGCAGGAATCCATTCATTTGAATTTTCAAGTCCCATAACCTTAAAGCAACAACATAGGGACCTTATCCTGAAAGTTGTCTGGACATGGAACTCCTAATAGTGTCGATGTTCTGACTGAGGTGAGCTTGTAAGACTGGGTCTTAGAATCTCCTGATTTGGGCTGTGGTTTTGTACTCAACATTTTAAGAATGAAATTTTCCCATGCTTGGGCTGAATGCTGCACTGATTTAAACCCCAATTAAGGCCACCGCTTTCAATGGCTCCTAATGGGGTGTGAATCAGCACAAATTTTACACCTCACTCCACAGTGCCTTCAATGCTCCAAATGAGGAAGCCCAGGCCTCCATTCAGCCAAGAACTTAAGCACATGCTTAAATGCTTGGTTGAATAGGGATGGACTTGTGTGTGTACCTAAATGCTTTGCTGAATCAAATCAGGGACCAACAAAATAAATAAAAATAAAAAAACAACAGAGATCTCACTCCATGGTTTATAATTTAGATAAGAACCTTCACACAAATACCTCAAATAAAACAGCCCAAACTGTCTGATTTAAAGTTCAAGAGTTTTGGGAGGGGGGGCAGAGGGTGTCAAAAATACAATCTTTATCCTAAGGTCCTCTTGCCTCCCTGCCACTCCACACAAGATTTTATGGGGGGCTCACAGCCAGGAAGCAGAAGTTGTCTGAGTTGTGTTTGAAGGGCAGGTGATAGAGTTGGAAGTCATTTCTAATACACTCGCCTGCTGCCACTGATATTTACTTTTCATGAAGCATTCTGAGGCTTATAAAGAGAGAACAACCCAGATCAGCTATAATATTGAAATTTACATTTTTTCTAAAGCTGCTACCTTATGTTCTCTTGAGTAAGTACTACACCAGGATGCAGCGAGACAGTTATACAGTGCTAGTCGAAAACTCATCAGATAAATTATTCAATTAAATGCCCTTGTTTGTCCTTAGATTCTGAGCTCCGGAAATCATGGGCCCTTCTTGAAAAGCACCTAGCACATAGTGGACATTATTGCAACTAAAATAATGATAATATTTTCCCATCGTTCACTCAGTTCTAGAACTGAACAGGAATTCTGCACAAAGCATCAGAAACTGTTGCTGGGTTGTTAATTGAAAGCTAATTAATTTGCATGCTATAAAATTTGAGATCCTCTAGGCTAGATTTTGATCTCAGCCTCAACAGTGTAAATCCGGAGTAACTCCATCAATTTCAATCAATTATCCAGGGCAACCAGGATCAGAATCCGGCCAACTCTGTTTGGGCCCAGCAACATCCTGCTGTAGAAGAGACATTTCCTTCAGGTTTCCCATGCCAAGAAGTTTCATGGGAACCACCTGTTCTTTATTAGCCATGTGTAATGATTTATCTCTCCTCCAGAAAACAAACATCATATGCCTGGTTCAAGTACTTCACTGACAAATAGTGAGTTTCATATAAAACAGAAGTTAGAACATGCATTCGTCTCTTCTCTATAAAGGCAAATACTGCGGCTAGACTTTTACAAGGGCTGGATAATTTCATGAGCAGCAATAACACTTGCAGTTATAGTGTACATATGAACATAAAGGATAGTCAAATCTCATGCTTCAGGGCATCAACTGATCACTGTAAGGGACAGGAAGGAATTTTTCCCATTTGTGAAAAGCATTGTAATAACAGGCTATTGACATTGTGCAGATTTTGACCTTTTTCAGGTATTGATCACTGCAAGATACCAAAACTTAAAAGATGAATGATCCAAACTGGAATGGCAATTCCTACATTCTCTCTCAGTTACGGCTTTTCTCTTATTTTATTCTTTTTTGAAAATACTTGTCTTTTAACGTGATTTTAAATGTCTAAATTCCCCGAATGTAGACATTTAAAATTAAAGGTAATTGTAAGAGCCATCAAGTCACTCTCGCAGCTTTAGCCTTTGATCCCACTCCCTTAAAACGCACACTTAGCATTATGCAGCTGAATAGCCCAAAGGTTCCAATGGAGCTACCCAAGTCCAGAACTGCTTGCAGGATCAGGGTCTTAATGATATTGCACGGACATCTACACACCCACCACTCACTGACTAGCGTCAGTTAGGGGCACATTGATTTTTCATGCTTTGAAAAAGTAGAGCTGAAAAAAAACCATCTTTAGACAACAGTAAGTGCATCCTTTTATAGGACTGACTGATTTTTCTTCTCGAAGGAGGACAGACAGACAGAAAACATGCAGGAATGGTATTTCATTTCTAACTGCATCCATAGGCCAGTAATGTGTATCATAAACTCTTAGCCTACCATACAAAGAGGGTGCCCCAAAATGGTACCTGCAAGAGGTCTCTCGGAAGGAGATGTTTAAATCCCAGTGGGTGTGTATCCTGTTAAACAAACAAAAAAAGAGGTAAGTGACACTCGCCGAACATGACACCTCCTAGAGCTCAGAGACACACTTGGTCACATCACCAGCCATCCACGTCTAGCATGCTCCCCTGACTTTATCCCACTTACCGCCACTATCCCCAAATGCATGCTGCTGCGATGAGCCACACTGCGTGCACACACCGGCCCTGGTGGGAGCCCACTGCAGGTTTTGCTGTGCGGTCAATTAGAGCCCTGTGGGTGATCTGTGCAGTGATGAGAAAACTCATCTCTCCTGCACACAGCCACACTGACAGGCCAAGGGGGGTGGCAAGACATTGTCTCGGCTAATAGGGCAAGCTCACAGGAAGCTGAACAGCACTGACATTGCATTAAGAAAACCCTGTATCAAGCCCCCTCCCCGCTTCCCTGTCCTAGCTGTAAATAAATTATTAGCTATTTCCCACCTCAGAAATTAATTTTACATATTCTGTCACTCTGCCTGGTGACGAGCTGGAGCAGTGGATTCCAGATGAACAACATCTTAAATTTAGACCATGACAGGCAGCTGAGATTTTCTTCCACTGCTGTCCTCAGGCTGGGGCAGAGGCCGTCCTCAGAGTGGGCAGTGTCCACTCTGATCTGAATCAGCTATGTTAGGATCTTTTCCCTGCATCACCAGGGGTACCCTGTAAGTATCACTTTTGCCTGGCAGCTTACAGAGGATGGCAGCTTCCACTGTTTCATCGGGCCAATAGGATGAAAAATAATTCCCAGTCACTGGAGGCCCAAGGTTTCCAGGAAGTTACAGGGGGCATCTGTCTGCAGGCAAAACACCTCACCACCACATCTGCCTGTGAAAAACCAGCCTCTGTAGACACAGGTTGCTGAGAGTGCTAAGCAAATCCGTCTGCAAAAAACGAACCTGGTGAGAGCCTAATGTACATTCGTCTAACGACGGACATCGTCTCTCCCTCTCCCATTCCATCTGGCCTTGATTCAGCAAAGCACTTAAGCAATGTACTTGAAGTCCTTCCAGTTACACCAATGGCCTAATCCAAAGCCCACTGGACTCGACGGGAGTGTGCTGACTTGACGGGTTTTGAATCAGGCCAGAAAGTGCATAAGCGTGAGCAGTGAAGTCAGCGGGACTTAAGCCCAGGGTTAAGTGCTCTGTTGAATAAGGATGGATTCAAGTTTGCACTTAAACTGGGTTGGGATGGATTTACGTGCTTTGCAGGAGTAGGGGTATCTGCTTTAATTCCAGCTCTAAGAAACAGGTGAAAGCAACACTGAATGCTCTTTGAAGTAATCACATATCCAAGGTATAGGACTACTGGGGTCCTTGTTCCTAATGAGAGACTATAACTTGCATGTGCTTCCCACACGCCTGGCTCAGGAAAGGGAATCTGGTTCCTTGTCAGTTGGGGGTGAGGAGGTTGTTTGGTCTTTAGGTTGGTCCATGTTGTTCCATCCATCAAATCATGCTCAGAAGTGTATTTATTAATTCCATGTCCAATTTCTTGTCTCTGCCTCCCATTCAACACCTTAGGAAACCTGCTCCAGATTTCCATTTTCCTGGCCTCACAACTGCAGACAAAAAGATTATAGGAGCACCGGAGATGCTAAGATTACAGCAATAAAAGCTGTAGCTTTGACTTCATAAAACACCAGTGGCATGGAATGGGTAGCTGTTTAGCAGGGACAGAAGCAGAAGACCTCAATGGGTCTGATGCAATTATTATGGCCTTAGTGAAATTATAAGGGTAGGGAGGGAATCCCATTCACCCTGTCTGTCACCTTCGGGCATGGAGGTTTCGCATAAGCTGGTTTTTTCTGGGTTGAGCATCTCGGGATCTCTCATTCCAGATTTAGATTTCAATGTACTAAACAAGACAGCCTGCAAAAATGAGCAACTTCTAACAAAGCTCTGATCTGGGTTGGGAAAAGCCTGGGCAACTTGCATTCATTTTGCCCTGTCAAACAGCATAGAATCATCTAAGCTTGAAGTAACCCCATTGATTCTAAAGCAGTTACCCCTGATCTGCACTGATAGGAGAGCAAACTCAAGCACTGGATTTTCAAGCTTGGGTAGAGATTTCTATTATTATTTAGTGATGCAGCATCAGATCTCCCAGCTCAGAACTTGTCACACATGCTGACTCTTGCCCTTTACACCCCTCACATCTGTCACAGGCCTGCTGCCTGCCTTTCATCCTGTGCATCTGTTGGAAGTGGACTCTCATCCTCCTCCATCTAGTTGGTTATACTCTCTCTTCTTGTTGCTATTCAAGGCAAACACAAATGTGGCCGTATAGTTTATATAGCAGAGAGAGGGCTGAAAAGCAAGAGACAGCTTGAGAGAGAAAGAAAGAAAAGGATTTGTCTGATTGCGAATTCCATTATCAACCTCAAACTCAGGTGAAGTTTGCAAACTTTTCAGCAAACATAAGCCAAAGTCAGGGCTTTGGGTGAAATTCCTGCAAAACTGGGTTTTGCTCAAAATGAGGCATAACATGGAGGTGCTAGTGGAGTTTTACTTTCCATTTTGGGGTTTGTTTGTATCCAAGGGTCAAAGCAAAACCCCAAGGAGCGAAAGCCCACGTGAATCAAATAGCAAAGAAAGGCATGGCCTGTCTCCAGCAGAACGCAACTGGTTAGTTCCACACAGCTCTGAGAGCCAGATTCACAGAGTCCAAGGCCAGATAGGATCATTGCGATCACCTGATCTAACCTCCTGCATAGCACAGGCCAGAGAACTTTCCCCAAACGATTCCTATGTTTCAGAAAAACATCCAAACTTAATTTAAAAATAGTCAGTGATGGAGAATCCACCATGACCCTTGGTACATTGTTCCAATGGCTAATTACTTTCACTGTTAAACAGTTACACCTTATTTCCAGTCTGAATGTGTCTAGCTTCAACTTCCACACCCGCTGGATCATGTTCTGCCTTTCTGTGCTAGAATGAGAGCCCGTTATTAAATAGTTGTTCCCATGTAGGTACTTACAGATTGTAATCAAGTAAATCCTTAACCTTCTCTTTGTTAAGCTAAACCGACTGCTCTCCTTGAGGCGATCACTGCAAGACAGGCTTTCTAATTCTTTAATCATTCTGGTGGCTCTTCTCTGAACCCTCTCCAATTTTTCAACATCCTCCTTGACTTGTGGGTACCAGACGTGGACACAGTATTCCAGCAGTAGTCGCATCAGTGCCAAATACAGAAGCAAAATAACCTCTCTACTCCTTCTCAAGATTCCTCTGTTTATGCATCCGAGGATCGCCTTAGTCCTTTTGGCCACTGTGTAGCACTGGCAGCTCATATTTAGCTGATTATCCACAAATCCCGCATATCTTTTTCAGAGTCAGTGCTTCCCAGGATAGAGTCCCCATCCTCTAAGTATGGCCTAAATTCCTTGTTCCTAGATTATATATTTACATATTAAAATGCATATGGTTTGCTTGCTCCCATTTTAACAAGAGATCCAGATTTTTCTGTCAGTGACCTGTCCTCTTCATTATTTATCACTTTCCCCAGTTTTTGTGTCATCCACAAATTTTATCAGTGACAATTTCATGGTAGGAGCAGTGGCAGAGAAGCCAGCAAATAGTCAACCGAACGAACAAGTGGTGATGCCATTTTGGAGTTAGTATTGGTAAGTAATGAGGACATCACTGAAGAAAAGGACAATCTTGGTTTGAGCTATCATGATTTAATTCAGTTTAAACTAAATGGAAGGATAAACAAAAACAGATCTGCAACTAGAGTCCTGGATTTCAACAGCGTCAACTTTAAAAAATTAAGGAAATCAGCGAAGTGGACAGGACTGAAAAACCCAAGGATCTGAATGTGGAGAACGTTTGGAATTTGTTTAAGTCAAAGATGCAAAACTATCTGAAGCCTGCACCCCAAACAAGGGGAAAAAATCGTGGGTAAGGGCCGCAGACCAAACTGGATGAATAAGAATATCGACGGTCAGAAAGCATAGGGGGAAAAAAGTGAGAACTGCCAAAAGCCAAGCAGCATTGGACCTTGTAAAGGAAATTAAAATCAATTGTAAAAGGTTCTTTAGTCATATAAATAAAAAGAAAACAAGGAAAAAAGAAGTGAGAAAACTAAATCCTGAGGATGGGGTGGAAATTAGAGATAATCTAGGTCTAGCCCAACACCTAAACAAATACTTTGCCTCAGTTTTTTGATAAGGTTGGTGAGGGGGCGGGGGCAGTGGAAGAGTGGATAATGGGAATAAGGAGACAGAAGCAGAAATGACCACATCCAAGGTGGAAGCCAAACTCAAACACCTCAATGGGACTAAATCAGGAGACCCAGATAATCTTCATCCAAGAATATTAAAGGAACTGGCACACAAAATTGCAAACCCAATAGCAAGGATTTTAATGATTCTATAAATTTGGGGGTTGTATCTTAAGACTGGTGAATTGCAAATACTGTACCTATATTTAAGAAAGGGGAAAAAAGGTGATCTGGGAAACTACAGATCCATTAGTTTGATCTCAATTGTACACGAGGTCTCAGAACAACTTCGGAAAGTGAGAATAGTTAAAGACATAGAGGTAAATGGGATAAAACACAGCATGCTTTTACTACAAAAGGTAGATCGTGCCAGACCAACTGATCTCTTTCTTTGAGAGAATAACCAATTTTCTAGACAAAGGAAATGCAGTAGATCTAATTTACCTGGATTTCGGTAAGGCATTTGATATAGTTCCACATGGGAAATTATTAGTTAAATTGGAGAAGTTGGGACTTAATACAAGACTCCAAAGGTGGGTAAGGAACTGGTTATAGGGAAGCCTACAGTGGGTCATGCCGAAAGGTGAACTGTCAGGCAGGAGGGAGGTTACTAGTAGAGTTCCTCTTTGGCTTGGGACTAATCTTATTCAACATTTTCATTAACGACACTGGCACAAAAAGTGGGAGTTTGCTAAGAAGACTTGCAGATGACACAAAGTTGGGAGGTATTGCCAACATTGAGGAGGTCCAGAATATTGCACAAGAACATTTGGACAAACTTGAAAACTGGAGTAATAGAAATGGAATGAAATTTAATAGTGTAAATTGCAAGGTCATGCACTTATGGATGAACATCAAGAATTTTTGCTGTAAACTGGGGAAGTATCAGTTGGAAGCGAAAGAGAAGGAGAAAGACCTGGTGCATATTGGTCAATCACAGGATGACTATGAGCTGCTAATGTGATGTGGTTGTGAAAAAGGCTAATGCAATCCTAGGATGTATCAGGTGAGGAATTTCCAGTAGAGAAAGGGAAGTGTTATTACAATTATACTAGGCACTGATGACAACTAATCTGGTGTACTGTGTGCAGTTCTGATCTACCATGTTTAAGAGAGATGAATTCAAAACTGGAATAGGTATAGAGCAGGGCTACTGGAACGAGCAGAGGAACGGAGAAACTATATTATGAAAGGAGACTTAAGGAACTTGGCTTGCATTGCCTAACCTAGCAAAGGTTAGGGGAGATATAACAGCACTCTATACAAGGAATAGAAGAGAAGTTATTTAAGGTAAGAGCCAATGATGGCACTAGAACAAATGGATATGAACCAGCCATCAACAAATTTAGGCCTGAAATGTGTTGAAGATTTCTAACGGTCAGAGGAGTGAAGTTCTGAAACAGCCTTTCCCCAGAGAGCAGTAGGGGCAAAAAAACCCAAAAAACATAACTTTTTCTAAGACTGAGCTTGATACATGTATGGAGGGGATGGTATGAGACTGCCTACAGTGCCACATGGCCCACCCATGATGGCTACCAGCAAATATCCCCAATGGCCAGAGATGGGACACTGGAGGATGGATCTTGCCCAGAGTCTAACTCAGGGGTCGGCAACCTGTCAGAAGTCCTGTGCCAAGTCTTCAGTTATTCACTCTGATTTAAGGTTTCGTGTGCCAGTAATACATTTTAATGTTTTTAGAAGGTCTCTCTCTCTAAGTCTATAATATATAACTAAACTATTGTTGTATGTAAGGTAAATAAGATTTTTAAAACATTTAAGAAGCTTCATTTAAAATTAAATTAAAATGCAGAGCCCCCCGGACTGATGGCCAAGACCTGGGCAGTGCGAGTGCCGCTGAAAATCAGCTTGCGTGCCGCCTTCGGCACGCGTACAATAGGTTGCCTACCCCTGGTCTAATTGTTCACCATATTTGGGGTCAGGAAGGAATTTTCCTCCAGGTCATATTGGCAGAGACCTTGGAGGGTTTTTTGCCTTTCTCCACAGTACAGGGCATGATCACTTGATGGTTTGAACTAGAATAAATGGTTGAGTCTCTCTAACTTGAAGTCTTTACATCAAGATTTGAGGACTTCAGCAACTCAACCAGAAGTTAGGTGCCTATTTCCTGTGGGGGAGGAGGGGGAGACGAGAATGTTCTGTGGCCTACAATGTGCAGGAGATAAGACTAATGATGACGATGGGTCCCTTCCGATCTTTAAGGCTGCGAGATTGTATTTTCTTCCAGGTCATTAATAAAAATGTTAAGTAGCACAAGGCCAAGAACAGATCTTTGCAGACCCCACTAGAAACCCACCTGTTCATAGGTGTTTCCCTGCTTACAATTACATTGTGAGACCTATCAGTTAGCCAGCTTTTAATCCATTTAATGTGTGCCATGTTAATTTTGTATAATTCTAGTGTTTTGATCAAAGTCATGTGATACCAAGTCAAATGCCATATATTACATCAACATTATTACCTTTATCAATCAAACTTGTAATCTCATCAACAAAGATATTAAATTAGTTTGACAGGAGCTATTCTCCATAAACCCATGCTGATTGGCATTAATTATATTACCTTCCTTTAATTCTTTATTAAGTGAATCCTATATCAGCCACTCCAGTACTTTGCCTGGGATTGACATCAGACTGACAGTCCTGTGATCACCCAAGTAATCCCATTTACCCTTTTTAAAATACTGGCACAAGATTAGCTTTCTTCTAGTTTTCTGGAACTTCCCCAGTATTCCAAGACTTACTGAAAAATCAACATTACTGGCACAGGAAGCTCCTCAGTCAGCTCTTTTAAAACTCTTGAATGTAAATTATCCGGACCTGCTGATTTTAAAATGTTTAATTTTAGTAGCTACTGTTTAGTATCCTGCTGAGATACAAGTGGACTGGAAAGAGTGTTATCATTATGTGATGAGTCTGCATCATCTGTTTTTCCCCAAATACAGAACATTTATTGAACACTTCTACCTTTTCTGCATTATTATGATAGTTGTACCATTTCTACCTAGTAATGGGGCCCAATACCATTGTCAGGATTCGTTTTGTTCCTAATATACTTTAAAAACTCCTCCTTATTGTCCTTAACTCTGCTGGCCATAGATTTCTCCTTATTCTTCTCCCCTTTTCTTCCTTCATCAGTCTTCTACAATTCCTAGCATTTGATTTATATTCATTATTATCAACTTCCCCTGTCTTCCTTTTGTTATATGTATATTTTATCGATGCCTTCGCTTCTCCTCTAAACTAGATCGTTTTTTTAATCAATATGGTTAAAATGGTCCCAAACTTGATCTCGCACAGCCCAACAGGACAAGGGATTTCCACTTCCATGAGAAACGAAAACCTCCACTACCTCATTTTAGCCAATCAAACTGCACTATGCAAATGATCTCATGACAGCTGCATAGTGGGAACAGGTGGGTGTACAGTCTCCCTCACCCAACAATATGCTCTTTGGAACAGGCTTGAAGTCAACCTGCATGTTTAAAAAAAAAAAAAAAAAAAAAAAAGGAAGATTTTGCTTTCCCTATTCCATTCTCTACAAAACAATCTGTCTCTGCCCACAAAAGAAATCAAAAGCAACAATCATACTGCTGGAGGGCTTGGCCCAGAGCTATGTGTAGATTAAATGCCGTGTTTGCCTGGTTAAAATCTTGTGATATGCCATCCAATAGAAAACTCACAATACAGAGGAGCTGCAACTAAGGTGACCCAGCCCTTAGGCTTCTGATGGAATCACACACGTTTCACTCACAGGATCTTCAGAACCCATCAATGGGCCAAATTCTACCTGGGGCCATGTGTACAGCACCCACTGCATTACTGGGACCCCCCAGTGCATGCACACACACACGCGCACACACACACACACACTCTATGTCTAGGATCTGTCATAATCGGGACTGTAAGCAGGCACATTGTGAATCACAGTAAGAACTGGAGATTTCTCCTCCACTACCAATGGCAGTTCTGCCAGCACTGATTTCACAAGTTTGTCTCTCTCCATGGGCCCTACAGATCACAGCTACGTTGCATATTTGCTCTTTAGAATGTTACTTTGACGTCGAAACTAAAGCGCTTTCATCAAAAGCTCTCAAGCACTGTACAAAGATGTGGAGGCGTCCCTACGTCCATTCAACCAATAGGAAAACTGACTCATCCAGAGTCACACAGAAAATCAGCAGCAGACCAATCGGGGAGCAACCAGTCTCCTGATTCAGTGGGTTTAGACCACTGGGCTATGAAACCTTTATTGTAGTATAAAAGCAGCACTATCTAATCAATGCTCTCGTCATAGAATTTAAGTGAATCGACTTGCTCAAGGCCACGTGTCAGAGCAGAGGCTTGAGCCCATGTGCTCCTGGTTCCCAGCCTTGTGTTCAGTCCATGCCTCTCTTCAATGTTACCTCTGACCTGATATAACGCAACCTGACATAACACGAATTCGGATATAACGCGGTAAAGCAGTGCTCCGGGGGGGCGGAGCTGCGCACTCCGGCAGATCAAAGCAAGTTTGATATAACACGGTTTCACCTATAACGCGGTAAGATTTTTTGGCTCCCAAGGACAGCGTTATATCGAGGTATAGGTGTATTATGTTATTTGTTGGTCCAATTCATAGTCCCCTATTATCTAATACACAACTTCTCATGAGTTGCTGAAGCTGCCAATCTGTCCAGGAAAGCAGAGCGCTCCCAAATGTCAGAATGAAGTGACTCACAATGAGGTTCAGTTCAGCTGAACACCGAATTGCAAAGCCTTGCCTGCCTCAGTGTGATAAGCAGGGGGAAAGGGAGAAGCTTATGCTAAAGGGATAGTGCAGATCCACACAGAGGCAGAGGCAGCTATTTGCTGAGATGGATAATTAAAAACCCATATTTAGACAAATGAATAGGTGAGAATGAAATTAAATCCTAATTATCTTTTTTGGGGGGAGAAGGTAGTTTAACCAAGCACTCTTGCCGCTTTTCTATGGCGTTACCTCCAATTAGATTTCTGAGACTAATGTACATTTCGCTTTAACGGGTTATTCATTCAATCGAAATCAAATTACTAATAATTTGCAAGCTATCAGCTACACAAGCCGTCTTTGGGCTTTATACAGACACTAAGCCAGTTCCTGACAAATTAATAATTAAAAAAAATAATGCAGGCAGGCAAGCAGCAGCATCACCACCTCCTCACGCTCCCAGATCTCAGCCATGGTGTGATCCGTTCTAAAGGGTTTAATAAAAATGGCCAGATGGGTCCCACGGCAACAGGAAGTGACTGCTTCCCCATGCTGTTTGTAACCCAGCCAGGCCGGAAAAAGGGTGAAATTAACAAACTGACAGATCAGGTACATGAATGAGGAGGGACTGGACTGTCATATTTTGGTTTGAAACAAAAAAAAGAGAGAGAGAGAAAAAATAACCCCCAAAATTTAACAGCAACTCAAGACATCTACAGAGCGTGCTTTGGAATAAGAATGCAGCCCAAAATGAAAGTGACAGAGTTGACAAAATAATGATGCGCAGCTGGGATACTTTTTAATTTGCAAGTTGTTTCCCCCCTAATTTCTCTTTACCCCAGCGGTCCCTTCGTGCTTTCAACACTAAAGCAGCAACCCAGAAGAGGCCAGCAGCATGAGTCAGACATGCCCCTAGTGACCTGTCACTTCAGAGCGAGACTACAGCCTGATTCTGCAGCTGAACTTTTACAATATACAAGTCACTTTCCAACTGCTTTGTCTCCCCACTCCGGCTGCCCCGGAGCACGCTGCAGTGACTGACAGTGGAGAAGAAAAGAACAGGGAATGCTGAGCAGTGTGCAGCCAGCTCATCGCTGCTGGAGAAACAGGGCCGTTCACGGGCAGCTTCACAACTGCCCCTTTCTCAGTCCTTATAGTCGATAAATAATGCTTCTGAAGAATTCTTTTAATCCGTTCAGTTCTCCAGTCTAGACAAGGCCACAGAGTGAGGTAAAACCCAATAGGGATTCCCCAAAAGTCTCCAGATCGGAAAGAAAATTCAACTGAGGGAATGTAGGTAGGGAGAAGGGAGAATTCAAGAACCCAGTTTTACATACTATAGGGCTTGATCCACAGCCCACTGTGGTCAATGGGAGCCTTCCCAGTATTTGCAATGGGCTTTGGATCAGACCCTATATCTCACTGTCACGACTGCAAAAACACCACACTCAGGTCCACAGAGGAGCTCTTGCCATGCAACAGGAGATGCTGCAGATGTCAGGTTTGGGAGCAAAAATACATGCAGCTGTCACTCATGATGCTGCTGTGTTCAGAGGGTTGGAAAGTCACAGTCCGCTTCCCTGTGCCATTATCTCAGCACCCACCACTGACAAGCCAGAGCGTGTGGCTGTGAGTGCCAAGTGCATCATGGGAAGTAGAGCAGCCTACTGATTAAAGGAGGGTGGACCTGCAAATCGGGAGTCCTGGGTTTTATTCCCTATCCTGCAGCTGACTTTCTGTGTGGCACTTTGATTCGCCAGGCCTTGCTCTGTCTGTAAGGCTGGCGTGACAATGACGGCTAACTCTTTGACATGCTTTAGGATCCCCAGATGACAGGTACTACCTAAATAAAAACCATCAGCATCCCTATGACAAAACCGGGCACTGCAGGGCAAGGGGTGCTGCAGCAAGAGTAGAGATCCAAGAGTCCACTGTGGGATGCATAAAGGCACTTGCAGGCCTGGATTTCATTTAATTTGATCTCACTTTTCCCCTTGTCCCAGCCTGGTACCTATGTCTTGCTCAGGAAGAGATTTCTCGCTGTTTATCATTTTTTACCCCACGGTATCACTGTGGAATAAGGAGCCAATTCCCCTCTCTCTTAAATATAAGTCCTCATTAGGTCAACTGCAGCTTCCTGGCACTCTGGACAAAATCTAGCTTTTGCTTCCCAGATGAATCTTTTATTTATTGATTGATTGGAGTGATTATTTATTAAGCAGCAGGCAGATGTGGCAAAGGAGGAAATGCAGGGAGGAAATATCAGGCAGAAAGAGAAAGGAGGAGCAGAGCAAACAATCGCTGCGAGCGCCACGTTACACCACCAGCACAAGGTAGGATCCCCACCCCCAATCCTCTCACCAACTGGTACCATGTGTCACAAGGGTTAGGACAAGCACTGCAGAATCCAATCCAACCGACTGGCCCATTAATGGAGCCCCACTGCTCTGCCCCATTCCTCGCTCTCTTCAGCAGCTACAAGTTGGCAACAGAATGTGCTCTAAAGATGAGCCAGTTCAGCCCATTTCCCGCAGGAGCAGAGCCAGATCTCCGGCACCATCCGCTAGATGAGGCGTGGAGGCTGGGTGTTGTCAAATCAGACCATGACACTGGACCAATGACTGACCCACTGACTAGGTTCTGTCAGAAGGGAAACGGCATTGCTACATAGCCACTATCAGGTGGCATCACAGGGGAGGAAGAGGAGAGCAGAGTCCCAAACAAGGCCCATTGTCCTGAGAATGCTTTGCCTCGCACCCGACGGCTGTATCACAGGCAGGTGCCTGCGACAGATATAATAGGGGGCCTTCAGATTGAACTTCAATCAATTAGACAGTCAAAGAGCAGCAGCCTTATGGGATGTCAGAAACAGCTTTCCACTTAAAGAGGGAGGCACCGAAAGGGCTGACAGCAGCTAACCATTAAGGCTTAGTGGAGGTCGGCGATCCTGCTATTAGAAAATGGAAGCAGAGTGAGAACAGTGCCATGAGCTGGCTTTCTGGGCCGGGGAGAGAGAAGAATGAGTTTGCAATTAAACGCCGGCGCACGGAGACACATGCAGGAGGACCGAGAACAGAGCAGTGCAAACTACAGCTGAGTAGAGAGAGAAGGCTGCAAAATGTATGCCCCGCTCCTTCTGGAATCAGGGTCTCCATTTTCAACACTGCCCCCATTTGAAAGCCATTAGCTTAATGTCAGGAAAACAAGGTAAAAATACCTGGGCATTTTAGGGATGGAGCCATCATTACCCCAGCCAGAAGATAATGCTCAGAGTGTGTGTTCAATAAGGGGAAAGCAGGAGGGCCTCCAGGGACTTCCCGGAGGCACTGACATCAGTCTTCATTAGAGCCACGGTCACTGGCTCTTCTCCTTTTTTTGCACTCCTATTCCTCTCAAAACCAGCTTTGATTTCAGAACAATATTTGGCAAGGGATCAGGCCCACCATGTGGGCTCGTTATGCAATCTGCTACTGCGCTTGCTGCTCTCACTCCTTTTTCAACAAGAATTTCATCGGCATTTTTAACTGGGCACAGCCATTTGAGCCTATCCTGCGTGTTACCCAGGCCAAACTACATATTTACAGATAGCCCAGTAATGGCTCCTTTGGAGCATTTGCAGCTGGTCAGGTCAAAAACTTTTACCATTTTTAACATGTGCTTAAGTATTATTGCCTCTCACTATTAGCCATGCCATTACGGCCTTTTGGAGAATTATCCACATATGTATTTCTACGAGCAGTTACACAGCTCATCATCTCAAAGCTCAGGGGCTTTCATTTCCTTTCCTTTCCATCTTAAGAGAACAGCCAGCATCTAAAAGGAGTAGTAAAATTCTCTCACACCCCTATGACCAGCTGCCTGGTTTAAACAAAATAGGAGCTGACAGTTGGTTTACATGTAAAACCTATCCTGGCATGGTTATGATGGCCAAAAGTCTGAAAAATCCACACTCCCTGGCCAGCACAGCTAAGCTGACAGAAACGTGCTTTTGTCCACCTGGCTAATGTGGATCAGTGAAGTGGTGTTTCTAAACTGGCAGGACTCTGCACGTCCATCAGCGTATGCTGTGTGTCTACGCCAACATAGTTATGTAGACACAGGCTCTGTCGTGTAGACACTGAGAAACCTCCAGTTAATCCTTCAGCTGCTTTATGGTGCCTATAATCCAGCATCTATGTAAGTATTACTGTTCCTGTTTGAAGGGCCTGTGGGAGCTATACACAATGGTGTGGCTAAAAGGCAGTTCCAGCCCTAATTCTAAACTCTCAGGCCTTTGTTGGTTTAAGCCAGTCTCTCTTACTATTATAGGTTCGGATTCTCCAAGATGTCTAAGGGAGTTAGGCACCACACTCCCACTGAATCTCAGTTGAATCTGGTGCCCAACCTCCCTTAGCTTCCTTTGAAAAACCACAGTAATATTCTTTTAGTGCTAAAGTGGGGCTCATGATGTCTCACTAAAAGATGTATCAACCCACCTGTAACTACAGGTCACCTGGATCTCTGTACAGGGACCCAGGCTCACGTCAGTTACAAGGTTTGCTTTACTTAACTTTGTTATATGCACCAAAAACAGCTGCTGAGCATCTCTGACTCCTTCCAACACCTCCTTCCGCAGGAGTTCCGTAATATGTAGGATCAGGACCTAGCAACATGCTCGTGGGCAGACACATGACCTCACTAGCCACTTTATTAAACAATCTGCAAAAAGACACCTTCTTCCTTGACTATGTAAAGGGCCTGCAGACAAGACTGCAATTCACTATCATCACAAACTACCGTTTGCAGAATTAATAACGGAGTATTTGTACTGGATTGCATACCTTTCTTCCAGGGCCTCCCAGCACTTTCCAAACATTCAATAATCTTTGCAATAGTACTCCAGCAAGATTGATATATATTACTGAACCCATTTTACAGAAAAAGGGTAGGGGCTACTTTCTTACTGTTACAGACAGAGGAGTGCAGAGATGCAGTGGCCAAGCAACAGTGGCAACATATACTCTCCCTATGCAGCACAGATGACATCAAAAGGTGCTCAGCAGCTGCACCTACTATCCCTTTAAGAAGTTGCAGCATCCACTCCCCCCAGTAGCAACCTCAAGCACTAGCAGGAACACATGGGTTGGAATGGCAGGACCCTCAGCCATGCCCCTAATCTGTCCAGTCATATCCCTTCTGCAGTGCACAGAGCTGACAGCTGCACTAGCCGATCCTCCTCCATCATGCAGTCCGAAAGTACCAGAATCCAGACACCCTGCTCTTAAAAGCAGCAGAGAGTCCTGTGGCACCTTATAGACTAACAGACGTATTGGAGCGTGAGCTTTCGTGCGTGAATACCCACTTCGTCGGATGCATAACAGCTCACGCTCCAATACGTCTGTTAGTCTATAAGGTGCCACAGGACTCTTTGCTGCTTTTACAGATCCAGACTAACACAGCTACCCCTCTGATACCTGCTCTTGAAGTGCACCCACAAGGAGACCCGAAGTGGCTGGATTGCCTAATGTCACCTCGTGTGCCAGTGGCAAAGGCTGGACCAGAACTCAGGAGACTGAGCTCACAGACCCCTGTTCTGCCTACTAAGCCTCATTCCCTTTTCGTGAACCATGGGAAACCTTCCTGACACTGGCACACATCACATTGATAGTGGGGGCGGAAGGAAACATTTCATAAAAGTGAAATCAGAAACTAAAGTATTCAAAACGACACAGAGAGAGAGAGAGAGAGAAACACACTGAGACTGGCTTTGTTCTGACCTCGCTCCCTGGCGTCCACCATTTAGTCTATTTCTTCCTCTCCCCTGGAGGCAAGGACACCTCTGCCCAATCCGTCACCACTCCGGGAGGCTGCAACAGGTGAATTAAAACAGAAAGCAGATGGGGCACCATCTCTTCTTGGCCCCAGCTGTCATGTCTGTTACACATCTAGCTTTTTTGATGATGATGTTGGCCTCTCTGGAACCAGGTTGACCACACCCTCCTCCCTCTCCACTGTGCCTCTAATGACAAGAGAGAGAGCACAACAAGTGCGTGTACACTGCAGCAGAGCCGTGCCCAGAAGGGATCCAGCTACTTTCCACCCATTGTTCCCCCGAGAGCCAGCCCTAGGCAATAGCACGTGCTACCCCTCTGACTCACAGCTCCACCTGGAGAGCTCTGTGCAGCTCAAAGGCTTGTGTCTTTCACAGAAGCTGATCCAATAACAGAAAGACCTCACCCACCTTGTGTCTCTAATGTCCTGGGACTGACACAGCTACAACAACAATGCTGCAAGCTCCATCTTTGGGCATTCAAGGCCATAGGGTGGGAGTAGATGTAATGTAAACTTTAAAGGTGTAAGAGCTGGAGCATTAGAGATTTCTGAAGGTGGAGGTGTGAGCAGCAGGTGCCTCCTGGTGCGGTATCGAAAATGTATTCCCTCTCTCTGGTTATCACTCCATCCATCACTGCGGTGCCTGGGCACGTTGGAGCTGCCTCTGCCATTCTAGCCCTTCACCAAGACAGATGTGAGAATAGCTCTGGGCCAGGACAGACAGCACAAGGTCTCTCTATCTCTATACTGGCACACCCACATAGCAGCCAGACCAACTTTACCAAGCTCTCCTTCACCCCCATGCTTTACTCCTCCACCATATTCCAAAGGTCCCACATTCCAACAGATTCCTTGGCAAACTCTGCGTTTGCAATGAATTAGGCTCCATATTCCCTGCAGCCATTTTTTGCTCGCCACTAAGAATCTCCAAGGCCCGGGCTTCAGGAACACCACCGTCTGTGACATCACGCTACAGGTCTGATCCTAGGCAACGCCCCCACTAGCACTCATGGAGCCCAGAGGGTCCCTAAATGGTACCAAAGTCAGCGATTACTCTGGAAGGCTTCAGAGAGGTGCTGAGCACAGGCAGCTCCAGCTACAATGCTCAACTCCTCTCAGAACAAAGCCCTGTCTTAGCAAGAACTGTAGGCACAGAAGGCCTCTGAGCCAGCTCCCACTGGAAAGAGGATTAGGCTGGTCTGAAAGCGAAAAAGCAAACGCAATATCCTCACACAGCCCCTCTATAATGGCAGCAAAGTGAGGTCAAAAATGCCTCTGTGGAGTAAACAGGATTCAGACTAACTGGGAAGCATCAGCCCCTCCTCCTAAGAATTCAAAGCAAGGTTTAGACTGAGACCCTCCAATAAACTGATCAAAAAAGTGGAAGGAGGGGCAGTGAAATGGTGAGCTGAAGGACCAGGAGCTAATGACAACTAAGAAATCTTTTTTCTGCATTTCCTAATAAACAAGGCCAAGCAATTACTGTAATTTAAGATTTAAGATAAAAGCACTTTATATTTTGGGGGCTCTGAATATCAATTAAATATTTATTATGTTATTCTCCCTCCTAACGAGAAAGCCTAGCATTGTAATTTTTGCAGAATTAAAAGCATAATTAAAGAAGGGTGGAGGGGAAAATTATGGGAGCTTCTTGGGACTGTTTAGCCAGGTTCGTGTGTGTGCACATGTGGGAGAGAGAGCGCGAGATGCACCTGCCCCTCCGCCCCTTTTTCCAATTAATAACCCTTGGCCAGCACTGTTGACCAACTACCATGATGGGTGAGGAACTCTTGGTTATAGATGGGCTTCACCCGAGGGGCCAGGCTATGCTCTTGACTTCCCTATTCCTGAGATCACATTGTTACACGCGGCGGCTTCTGCCTGCAGGAAAGGGGAAATGGCTTATCTGCTCAGGAGCAAGAACGCATAAAACACAGAAAAGCAATTACATGCCTTCAGTTTCCACTCCTCTGTTTTTATAGAGCTTGTCTGGGAATCTGAGCGATTTTATGCATTAGAGAGAGATGATGATCAAAATGAGTAGCAATGACATGCATGGGGGGGCCGAGATGCAGCCGCTCTGGATATTTATTTTTCTGTAGTTATAGATCCTATAAACAACATATTTCTCTGGAGGGATGCAAGACCCAAAGTTCTGCAGCTGAATACCAGGGGTGACGCGACTTTTCACCAGAGTCAAACTTAGGGGACACCTAGGTGTGTCTTAAGATTTTCAATTCCCTTTTCAGTTCTGTGTTGGTTTTAGGTAGGAGGAGCACACACAGTACAAAGAGATATTCAAAACACACACGCACACGCACACACACACATTCTCTTTCCTGACGTTTTACTATTTTCAATCCACAGCTCTTTCAACACATCTACTTTAATACTCTCCATTGCATTTTTTAGGCCAAGCCTGGGATTTTGTGTTTAGCAACTTAACATTTCCAATTAGGAGCATAAACAATACCCTCTTGCGCCTGCCACCGTTCTGTTTACCAACACCCCAAAGTTTGTAAAGGTTCTAGATCACCGAGGTCACGTTAAGACAAATTGGAACGTAGGGCCAGATCTTCAGCTGGTGTAAACCCATGAAGCTTGGGCATCCTTATACCAGCTGAGGATCTGGCTCCTATACTTTTGCCACGTTCTACCATCTGTGATTGCAAAGGCCCCATGCAGCATAGTCACAGAACACTGGACGGAGGGTCAAATGAGATTATCGTCTAATGGGCGAGTGCCACTAGTACCGAGGTAAATTCCATGGTACGTCTATTGAAGGCTCCACAGACACCCAAGCTCTCCAAACAGGAGTGAGTGGGTCACAGTAAGGAACACAGAGCAGGAAGCCCCCTTCCATTCATTGCGTGTAATGAATCTATATCTGCTACATCTACACTTTTGTTTCCAATTCAGGAGATGACGCCAACAGGCAACCTTTGAACTTGAGCTTCCCATGGCAGCTCTGGCACAGTCCCATGACCCGCCATCAAGTGCTCTCCATCTCTGGGCTCGCAGTGTCAGCATCCCACAGCTGGAAAGTACCTTCTTTTCATGATACTGATATGCAGATCCTCCTCCTGCTTCACTTCGGGGTGTTGACCATTGACCTTGTCACTCTCCTCGCTGTCGTCGCTATGTGAGAAAATGGAGGTCAATTCTTTCTTTGGGAGCCTGGTGGGAGGCAGAGGGATCGTTCTCTTCTCGGCCAGGCGACCCCGGTTCTGGCGAGCAGAAGGAATTGGCACAAAAGTCAGGGAGGGGGAAGAGAAGGAGAATTTGATTAGGCAACTCAGGACCAAAAAGCTCTCCTCAAAATTGCTACGTTGTGAGAGTCAGCGCCCAGTGAACATGGGTGTAAGGTTCAAATACAGGTGACTTCAAAGGGGTTCTCATGACTGTCACACTCAGCATAAACTTGCTGCAGTTCTAACAGGCAGACGCTTCACAATCTCATTTCCTACGCTCTTCCTGCTGGGCCAGGCCAATAGGAGGGGAAGACGACAGCAGAGCTAGGGCCCAGCCCCACCCTCTCTGAGAGATTTCCTACTAATTATATAGGATCGATTTTATGCATAACAGGGGAGACTCTCTCCCCTCCCCCTCAGCACCAAGATTATGCTCCAATTAAGTCCCACTTCAGCCCTATTTTGACTGAAGTGGTGCATGAAGGGAGGGTGGGGAACCACCCGAGTCTCACACAACCTCTTGTAGGTTTTCGACACTGGGGTGAATTTCCCCCAGCCAGAATACCTACAGGCCTGACCCACATCCCAAACTCCCTGTGACTCTAACAGAAATTCCCCCACCATCCGATGGCAAGCTCCATCCCTCCATAACGGCAAAGAGTCTGTACTACTGCAAATGTAAAGATATCACCACAGCGGTTTTCATTGTCCTTTTCACATTCCCAGCTGAACTGGGTGGATTTTAACAGAGGAAGGAGCTTGTGCAAACTCTCCCCAGACAGTCCTGCCAAAGTACGTCAATGACCATGCAACTCTTGAGAAAGCCAAAGTACAAACAGACTGAAAGCTCTTGGGGCAGGGACTGTCTTTTGTTGTACACATGTACAGCACCTGGCACAACGGGGCACTGATCCCAATAATAACCATACATCTCATTTACGATTGGGGTAGCGTAATCCAGTGGCTCTCAACCTTTCCAGGCTACGGTACCCCATTCAGAAGTCTGATTTGTCTTGCATACCCCCAGGCTTCACCTCACTTAAAAGCCACTTGCTTACAAAATCAGACCTAAAAATACAGAAGTGTCACAGCACATTTGCTGAAAAAATTGCCCCCTTTCTCATTTTTACCATATAATTATAAAATAAATCAATTGGAACATAAATATTGTACTTACATTTCAGTGTATAGTATATAGAATAGTATAAACAAGTCATTGTATGAAATTTTAGTTTGTACTGACTTCGCTGGTGCCTTTTATGCAGCCTGTTGTTAAACTAGGCAAATATCTAGATGAGTTGATGTCCCCCCTGGAAGACCTCTGCATATCCCCAGGGGTACACGTACCCTTTGCTGAGAACCATTGGTGTAACCCACCGGTGACTGTGTGACACAGGTCCCCCACTCTGTGCCTGATCCACAGAGGATGAGAGTTTATCATCGCCCCAGTTACGAAATCTTGGCTTTTTAGCTCAAGCTGTAGAAGCTCATGCTTCCCGCTCAGGAGCACATTGGTTACCTCCCAGGTCCAGCAGGCAAGATGGCAACTATCACATTCGTACACCCGGTGTGAAAGGGGTTTAGGAGACCTGAGACAGATGGATACAAAGCTAAGATCCTTGCCCTCTAGAGCTTAAAATCTAACTAGACATCAACACAAACACGTGATTGCAAAGGGAATAATGAAAGCAGTGAAGTGAAGCAGGAGTCCTGTGACCTCCCTACAATTTGTGCATCTTCTTCGGTGGGAAAGGCAAGGCCTTGCGGCCCTCTTGGCAGGAGCATGCTTTCAGGAGGGACTTGCAGAGAGCAGAAAGTGAAGTATGTCAGGTCAGGTCAGATAAATGCAGGTGACATTTAACCTCACAGAGGTTTGCAGAGGCTGCAGCTCGGACCTTCCAAATAATGCTGACAGATGAAATGCTTTGGAAAAGCAGGGGAGAGCTACTGGATAGCTGAATAAACCTCAATGTAAGTCTTCTTTTTTTTAAATTAAGTAAATTTCAAACTTTTCGAAGAACGCCTAATGAAAACATATCGTCCATGTCTGCCACTAACTTTCCAGTTCTGTTAATTAAGGGGAGCCCTAATCATTGTAATAATTAGCTATGTCCACCTAAAGGTGTAACCCAAAGGAGGCCTGTTAGCCTTCCCATTCTAGTGCATTTCAGAGCCAAAGAAGCAGCTGCTGTGACCTGCAAACATCAGGGGACAGAGAAGCAATGGCTCAAACTGGCTTGACAATGGAGGAAACCTTCATTTGTAAGGGATAAGACGCTCCCCAAGAGAAACATTTTCAATTTACTTGCAAATTATTCCTGGGGCGGGGTGGAAGGAACTGGGGGTGAGTGAAGAAGAGGTGACGCAGTCCAAACCCTTGTGGAACAGCAACAGGGCGAATCCCTCTAAGCCCTTGGAAGTCCCAGGATTTGTACGAATCTTGGGACATGTTGCAGTGGGCAGAATGTCTGAGTGTTGGTTCCCAAGTGCCCATTCTCAGCTGCAAGGCAGCACATTTGCCAGAGCTGAGTGAGATGGTCTGAAGCCTACATGAGGGGGATACCCCAGGGGCTTCCAAGAGACGATGCTACAGACAATGGCTGTCCCCACAAAACACACACACACCAGCCTGCCTCCTTGAAGAGACCCAACCACGTGGTTCATACAAAGAGCAGTTTCTAAAGTCTAAGGCCTGGAGGAACATGCCATGGAGGTTCTGCTTCCCTCACCCTAGGCACCTTCCATAGGCTCGGGGCTTCTCCTCCCCTGCGTGGCTCCCTCCAGCTCCACTGCATACAGCTCTCTTTTAGCAAATCTGTACAGAGCTCAGCCTCTGTCTAAAGCTATCCTCTGTAGCTATGGCTTGTGCAGCGTGTTCTGTAAAAGGGTCGTGTTTGCACCCGGCTCCAGTCATGCTGAAAGCCCAGGGCTGAATATCAGTTGGCTTTATCATCCCAGAGCTTTATATATTTTCCTGAAGTTGCAATTTATCATAACAATTAAAGGGGGTGGAGGGGAGGGTGTGCAAATTTCCACTGCAAAATAATTGCAATATGCTCTCTGCTGTGACTTCGCAGGCTAAAGAGAACAGCACTGATCAGATAATAAAAACCATTTTATGGCCATTATGGTACCTTAGAGCAGTTACCAGGTCTCAGTGACTGCTCAGGGACTCATCAGACCTAACAAGAGTGAGAGTGCGACAGCAAAGGAGGCACTAAACCTACAGAAAGAGCCCGTCAGGCCATGAACAGAACTAATGGCCTTACTACAACACAGGTTCTTCCTCTCCCCTCACCAACATTTCTAATACTCTGCACCTCTATAAATTGACTCATTTCACTTAAACCCCGACACAAAGTGTGGTTCAGTGACACCCTCCATCCCCTCCCCCAAAGTCACAATGGCATCCGACAGCAGTGGCACCCACGGACCTGATCCGACAAAGGGACGACCTAGTTACACTGAAGGGCCTGATTCTCCACTCCTTTATGCCGTGTAATTGCACTAAAATGGACTGGCATCTACACGGACGTTCAAGCCCGTGTGGCAGAGTGGAAAACAGACCCTGAGTATTGAATTTAAAGATGCCTAAACTGTGCTACTGAAAACTTACGAGAGTGTTAAAAATGAATTGCAGTGTTTAAAGTTTTATTTGTACTATTTATGCAGTTGGGGGAGTGTTTTGCATTTCTCCCAGGTCAGGCAAATAAACAGACTGGAAGAGTCAATTCTGTCCTTTAGTTTTGCCAGTTTCCAATCAATTTCACTTTCTTAATCCATGCAGGGGTATTTACTAGTGGGGACAAACTTGCATTTATATTAGGTATTCAGGCAACTATGGGCCTGATCCAGAGCCTGCTTCCATCAAGGGGATTCTTTCCACTGATTTCAAAGGGCTCTGGATTAGGCCATGGGTGAGTAAAACAGAACTGTTAATCAACACACTGGGCCTGATCCAAAGTCCACTAAAGACAATGGAATTGTTCTCTCTCGGATCAGATCCAAGACCCCTTGTCAATACCATCAGCAAGAGACACCTGTGCAGGTGAACCCTGCTAATACAGGTACCAGCAGGTGGTTCAATTTCACAAGTGGTGAGCAGTTAAGCATGAAGTCAGCAAAGCGATGTTATTGCTGGTATGCATTCAGAAACTGCAGCGGCATTATTATGAATAGGCGGGTATGGGCTTTATAGATATCTGATGTCATCTTGCAACTAGGAAGACTTGTCCATGTGGCAGTGGGATTATGCGCAGGTCTCCTACATTAGCAGGAGGCTGCAACAGTTGAGTTGCAAACACTGCAAGAGAATTTTATTCTTTTCAAAATACACTGTTCTTATTTATTTACTTTTTATATTCATAACATGACAAACCCTGGGGTTTCTGAAAGCCCCCTCATACATGCCTACGCCAACCTATCAGTGTCCCTTTACAATCATTTCTTGTATCAGAGTTTGGAAAACCAGAGCGTCCAGAGGCTTCTCTTGTAACTCTTCGTTTGTAGGGTAAATGCTCCAAGTCCAGCAGGCTCCTTAACCCCAACAGTTCCCTTCAGAAATACAAGGCTTGTAACTTGCAGCCATGACATGCAGGCCCACATGTTGTGTCCCCTCAGGGAATAACTCCTTGTCTAACAGCAGCCCAAGTTCCCCCAAGCCCTCGTCCTAGTTCTCTTTCACCCCTGCTTCTGTTGCAAAGCTGCACGTCACCCAAGATCACATTACAACTTTGGAGGACCAAACACTTAGCCTAATCCAAGACTGACATCAAGGATGATCCATCCTGATGGTCTGAGAGCGTCACTTGAGCATCTCAGGTTACTCCCAGAGTGATCCTGAATGTATATAATGGCCCCTGCTCTACCTCAGCAGCAGGAAGGCAATGCCTCTGCTAGAGAAATGCACAGTGCCCAATGGGGTATATGAGCTTTTAGCAAAGGCAAGAGGCCAAACTAAATCAAAGCCCTTCAGAAAAGTCTCAGTCGAGACTAAATGAATCCACAAGCAAAGCTGAATCTGGAACTACTTCCCACCTGCATCTCATTAATGAATGAAATCACTTTATTTATTTCTCCCCTACAGCCCAAGAACAAGAGGACACCTAGAGAAACTGAGGAAGGACAGTTTAAATGTACTTTTTAGTCTGTGGAACTCAAGGTCACAGATATTATTGGAGCTAATTATTCAGTAACGGATAAGACAGTCTTGCAAATACAAACACCACCAGCAATTACATGAATGAGGATTGCAGCTACCAGAGCAATCAATTCCCAGGCTTCAAGGTATAAGCAGATAACGAGCAGAAGTCAGGAACAAATTTCCCTCCCACCACGGTTAAATTTGCATATTGTATTTAAAAATAAAGTGATGGGTTTCTGAAAAGAAACTAGGCTTCACATGAACATACATATGACAAACCAGACCAAAAATGGTGATGTGGCTTTTTATTCCTCTCAACCACAAGGGTAGAGTGGTTACCATATAAAAGTCAACAGTTACCAACACTTACTGCAGAAGGGGTGTTGAGCTCCAGCAGTTAGCTCCCTTTAGAAATACCTCTGATTCCCCTGCACAGTAAGTCCAGGTCTGTCGCATCTTACGCGCATTTAACATGTGCAAATTCAGCTTTACGCGGTCAGCAAAAACAAAAGAGAGAAAAATAATTTAAATACTGCACCTGCCTGGTGTTTTTTGTTTGTTTGTTCGTTTCGCCGACGACTTTCAGTGTGCCGCTGCGGGGGGCGGAGGAGGGGAGTGGCTGCGCCCTGCTGGGAGCGGACTGTGCGCTCCGTCTGCCCCAGCCAGTGCCAGGTCTGCAGCAAGCCCAGCAGCCCGCGTACTTCCCTCCCCGCCGACAACACGACTTTCAATTCACCTGCAGGCGGGAGCGGTGCGGAGCCTCCCAGCAGGCAGTACACTAGGAGGGGCCGAGTGGCAAGCACCCCAGTTGAAGGAAGCCCTGGCCGTCCCCCAGCCCCGCTAGCTGGGGCACGCATTCCACTGCCCAGGGCACATCTGCAGCGTAGGGAGTCCCACTAGCCAGAGTGCAGCCACTGCCTGCCCAGAGGCTCGCCAGCGCTGCTGGGGACACAGCCACGAGCTGCCAAGTAGGTGGCACCGAAAGTTTGCACTCTGGGGTTTTTTTGTTGTTTTCGTTTTTTTGGTTCCCTGCTCCGGCCACTCTGCACCTGGTTTTTTTGCTGTTGCTTCGCCGCTCCAGCTTCCCCTTTTTTTCCACTTGGGGTAACAAAACAGCCAGAGCCGGCCCTGTCTGTAGTGCGGGCGATTCCGCCCGCCATTACACTCAAGGTAAGTTTGACTATACGTGATTTTTGCTTTACATGCTGACTGCGGAACATAACCCCAGCGTAAGATGAGACAGACCCGTAGTGGCTTTTTTAATGGGGACCAGAACTCTAGGTAGTGATCTCTTAAGGAGCTGCCAATTTCTGATTCATATGAGAAGGTTCCTTGGGGTACCACGTGGTACCCAGAATGGACAAGCCTCTCAGTATTACTCAGCAAATCATTTCAGTTTTCAAATCGTCTCTTTTCCCAGCCAGTCCTCCCCCTTCCTGTCACTACCATTCACAGAGCCCTTCTGATTAACCACCAGGTGCTATGTGAAAAGCCACAGGTCACTAGGGAGTGGGGAAGTGCAGATAAGGAGGGAAACTCCAAGAACCCTCCCACACCATGAGAGAAATGTACTAAAAACAGAGATTCTCAGCATTATCCAGATGCCTTTGTACAGCTGATCGTCAATGGCTAAAAACGTATACATCCACTATGCAGCAGTACAATACCGCTACCAGCGAGAACGGCAACTTGAAACTCAAATCCCCCTCTCCTTTAAATATTTTCCTATCCTCCCCCCAGTTTTCAAATATTTGGGGGAAACAAATTAATTTTACAGCGTGTCAATCAGATGCGGGCTATTTCAGACCAAAGGGGGTAAAGGGAAGCAAAGCCAAGGACCCCACACAGAGAACACCCAGCCAGCAAATCCCACTTGTTTATACCACAAGGGTTCCAGCACAAATGCCCCTGCAGATCTTAACTGGGGCAGTTTTTGTATTATGACCCCCAGCTGAGACAACAATCGCATCACATCACCCAGCTCCTATACAGCACTTTCCAGACATAGATCTCAGAGTGCTTTACCCAAGAGCTCACTGTCATTATCCCCATTTTATAGAAAGGGAAATTGAGGCACACAGAGAAGAAGTGACTTGCCCAAGGTCAACCAGCAGGCCAGTGTTATAGCCCCTAGGTAGCCCTGCCAAGAAGCCCCACTATGCTACAGGCTGTACACATAGATCTACAACTGTTTCTATATCACTATATTTCTTTAGAAACGGATATAGTTAAAGCAGTACAACCCCCTGGCATGGACAGTTACACCAGCATAAAGCAGTTTAATACCATACCTGATTTATTCACCTTTACACCATTGTAACTTTCTCCACATTAGGGGCTGTTACCAATTTAACCATGCTGGTACAAAATCACACCTCTAATCAAAGCAGTTAAACCAGCAGTAAAACTAGGCGGTAGTGAGAGACAGTGACAGCCCCAAAGAGCCTACAATGTAGCTGGGGTGGGAGAAAGGACAGGTTATCACCCTCATTTTATAGAGGGTAAACAGGTAACAGTAACACAAGAGGTTAATTAAAGCCCTTCTACACGGAGGATTTGCCCTGATTCCAGTCGTCAGTGGCTTAAGCACCAGCCATCCTAAAGGCTACTAAGAGCGTTACAGCTGTTGCAGTTACCATACTGGTGTTGTCCCAGGGAAATCACCCCCAAAAAACATGATTTAAAAAAAAAAAAAGTCATCAAGGCATGTGCTTCCAGCACAAACACTGGCTGAGTCCAGAGGAAATCCCTTCAGAGCCAGCACTCCCTTTCGTAACCCAAAGATTCTCTTGCCCTTGGATCGAAGTGAAAACAGATAATTTCATCCTTATTTTGGTGCAAATTAGGACGTCAAACATTTCTCTACAGCTTTCAGAATGATAAGCACTGGACGCAGAGCAGAATCGCCTATGTATTATCAGCTTCTTTTTTTCCTTTCTATATTGCTTATGATCATTTTTGTGGGTTAAGATTACGGAATAAAGAAACACAGCTGGAATTTGAGCCAATATCCCACTATTTCCCACCCACACCCAGCTGTTCCTGTGTCAGTCCAGCTGCCAGTCACTCACACTTTACCGTTCTAGGATCTTTTGATACCATTAATTGCTTTGTCTTTTTTTATTTTTTACATCACAGTCACTTTCCCGCCCATGGCCACACGAGATAGAAATTGATACGAAATTTAACTTCACATCTTACCAAAGTTAAGGATGCAATGGCACTAGAAAGGCAAAACAACTTGGGAACAGTTGTACCTGAGTGCACCAGAAGCCTGCAAACAGGTAATGGGGTTCTGTTGTGGAACAGAAGGAAGGAGAAGAATTATGATAATCTTTCTTCCCTTCCAGAGGGTAGGAATGACTCTGGTTAATCAAAGTAATCAGAGTTACAAAATAAAACCACTCTACACCTACCCATCCAACTCCCTTGTAGCGCTCCCCGAGAGCTGTGTTCTCCTTAGCCAAGAATACCAAAACCGTGATATTGCATCAGAGCTCTGTGAAAACTTGCAGATGGAATGACTGGTGGAGAGTGCAGAAGTTGGGGAGAGGGGGTTAGGAAAAGTTTCCTGCCTTGGGAGCTACTGCAACGAGGTCAAAACAGCTGAACGCCCTGTTGGACATTCGAAGTCAGCCAGAAAAGGAAAGATTCCTCCCAGAAAGTCCCTGGTGAGTATTTAATTGATCCCAGTGACGCAAAGGCCTCTGCTACACAAGCTGCACAGCAGAATTTCAATGAAAAAAAAATTAATACAAAAGTAAAAGCTCTCGCCAGTCCACATTGACTGAAAGGCAAAATCTGGACATCTGATACTACAGGGAATTGACCCGAAGAGCTGAACAGGTGCAGTCCTTGTGGAGGCCACTTCTTCAGAATCAAAACCAGCAGCGTTTAAAGACTCACACACAGAAAAGTAGTATGCATGCAAATATATAAGTTCTGCTCACACAAGATGATTTTCATGAAAGACAGAAAGAACAAGCTACAGGGTGTACTTTTCCCCCTACCCTCATACGTAGCTGTGGGAAACACACGAGTCAAGAGGGAATTGGTGGGGCAGGGGGCAAGGAATAAGATCTGTATGTTGCCACTGCTGAGAGCTGAAGAATGCTAAATCTGTTCCATATGTGGAGGAAATTCTCAAGTCCAGACAGCATTTCTTTCTCTTTTTATTGACAATAAAATTTGGAGAAGGGACGGGAGGTTCTGAGTTCTTGGAAGTGATTTAAAAAAACCCAGCCAAATTGCTTTAATTAGGGAAATGACACAAGAAAAGCAGCTAAACATCCCCCCACAGGATAATTAACTGTACTTTCGCCCAGAGTTTGCAATTAGGCTTGGCTGTGATTAATATAAACACCTAAGGAAGGGTCAATTCAGTTTCAGAATAAGCCTGTATTCTCCCTGGGGCCTTCATTAAACGTTCTAGACCAGTGGTCTACCATGTTGATTGTTTCGATAGCAAATCCAGTATTGCAGCAGCAGCTCGGATCCCAGGTGCTTACCCGCTTCACCATTAAAGCAGAGGTCACAGATAGAACAAGCTGTCCAGCCCTCCCGCCTTATTCCCTGCTCCGATGTTCAGTAATGAACAAATGAATAAAACAACAGTCAGCAGCTTTCCAGCGCAGCACTTTTCTGCCTCCCTGTCAAATTCAGTCCAGCTCCTAACCTGATGGCTAACACGTTTATAATTTATTACTTGTTTCCAGAGGCACCAACAGTGGACTGAGATGGTACAAGCATAAAAGCAGGCAGGGCCCTGATCCTAAAGTGCCTCCCGGCAAGGGTCACCAGCAAAGCAGGAATCCCAAAGCTGCACCGCAGCAAAGACCTCCTGCTGCTTGAGCTAGAGGAGGAACTCCAGCAGCTGGCAGCAGCAGTAGGCTGTTATCCACTACTCGATCAGCTATTTGAGGAAGACATGACCTGCACACTGCCATCCTGTTACACTTTAAAAAGCATCATGTCATCTATTCTTGTATCTTCTGGGCCGTGTCCATCGATGCATATTGGAGCTGGCTGAGAGGGCTGCAAGAACGGGTTGGCTCCTGACAGAATTCGTTAACATAGGATGGGGGGGGTTGTCCTTTCCTTCTGATTGGATACTGAGCAACACACACATTAATGTAATTAACTCAGGGAAGCCCTACGGCCTGTCATATGGGAGGTCAGAGAAGATCACAATGGTCCCTTCTGCCTTTATAATCTATGAATGGTAATAAACATCAGAAGGAGGTGGTCCCTGAGGCAAGAATCATCCACTTCACGGGCATCTCGGCTTGGCTGCCCCAACCCAGTTAGAGTGACGTAGCTTTGAAACCAAGCTAAGCTGCACCAGTATCTCTGCCTTAGGTACTACGATGGCCCCCAGTGCTGTGATTTCTGAGCACCTCATAGCCTTTGCTGCATTTTTTGTCCTAGCACTCTGACAGGAAGGGAATTATCATCCCCGTTTCACAAATGGGGACCTGAGAGCAAGAGAGGCTACGGGACTTGCCCAAGGTCACACAGGAAGTCTGAGGCGGAACAGGTAATGGAACCCAGGTCTCCTAAGTCCTAGACTAACACTCTAACCAGTGGGTCAGCCTATTGCTTTTTAACATCAGTTCACCGTGCCTCTGTGAGGGGTTAGCACTGGTGAAGTTACACCCACATAGCTGAGCCAAAGCCAAGCCGCTCCTGCAATGCAGACAAGCCCTCAGGTAAGCTTCCAAACACAGGGAGAAGAGGCAATGAGACAAACAGGTGTGTGGGAATTACAGCATGCTAGGCCAAGGGGACTTTTTCCAATCTTGGGATTGTTTGAAGTTTTCTGCTTTGGGCCTTATGAAATAAAAAAATACTGATGCTGACTGGAGACGTGCGCGCGCACACACACACACACACACACACACAATCAGCCCATCAGATCCCACTTCCACTGAGAATTTTATCTCCTGCTCACAGATGAACATCAACATGTAGCAAAAATATTTCCTCTAGGTCCACAGGTTCAGGGAATAGTCTTCTCCCAGGCAAATGCTCTCTATGCCTAGTCCTGGAGCTGTTACTGCAATGTTCCCTTCCTACACCTGTGCAAGCCTGAGTTACTATTAATTCTTTGTTTGCTAGAAGACGTGGTTGCCTCTGCACCCTATCACATGGCCAAAATGAGAGCCATTCACAGGAACAACACCCTTTCTTCCCCAACAATCTGGGGGTTTATATAAAGCAAGATCTTGATCCAAACCAGTCCTAGGTTTCCCCATCTCTAATGAAAACCCAATTGGTAGAAAGGTTGAAAAAATTAGCAAAAGGAGAAAGTATCTGAAGACCTAAGTTCATGGCTTGGTTCACTGCATGACCATGGGCAAGCCATTCCATTGCACTGTGCCTCAGTTTCCCTACCCATAAGAGAGGCAATAATGTTTACCAACTTTTTAAACAGCTTTGAGATTTCCAGGTGAAAGGCACTGAATAAGGCCGAGGGATAAGAATATCTAGCCCTCCTTGCTTTCACTAACACTTGCACTCATGCATCCTTCTATATTTGCTCTTCCTAGGCCATCGTTTGAGTGCAATATTTACACTTCTGCTGCCAAAGTGACAACTGACCATTATGCTGGCAGGCCCAATAGCTGGAACGAATCCTGCCCACCAAATGTTTTAAAAAGAAGAACTCTGTTCAAAAGCTATTTTTCAAATTTGGGGGAATATTTCTTTTCACACCATTGTTTATAACAATCAAAACCAAAAACGTGTTTCCTTCCTCGAAGATGTTTTCTTCCATCCTGGGTGCAGGTTGGTTTGTTAATTCAGACTTCATCATAAGTGCTAGGCTGCTTGGTCTGAGGTTTTAGGTGGGTCAAACTTTGGGATCAATCTACTTTTGAAACTGTTCCTCTAAAAAAATTAAAATAAAAAGAAGAATGAAGTGACAGCTAGAAAAAGGGGGAATTTCTACATACCCGACAGTTTATTTTCTCATAGGGACAGAGATCCAGAGACAATATGTGATTTTCAGGGTTATTCTCCCCCCTTCAATACCTGAAGCAGCATAAGAATCCTCCAGGTGACTTATGCCAAACTTTCACATGGAGTCTTATTGGCTTATAAAGCTTGCCGCATGGCAGATTTAACTCATCTTGAGGATGGCTTACACCTCATGACCCTTTCAAGACCCCATCACTCCCATGCACCAAAATGAATCAAAACAAAGAATCCGATTGAGTTCCAGAACAGAAATACCCTGTTGCCCTTGTGAACGTCGGGAGAACACAGCTAAATTTCCTTAAATTGCTGAGGCTTAGGGCACAACCACAGAAGAGCAATACTTGTGGGTCCAGGAGAGTGAAAGAAGCTATCTTCTCTAGACGTTTCAGAGCTGGACTAAGAATAACGTTATCTGACAGACACTGAGAAAAGATCCCATCTCAGACAAAGCTCTTACCTGCTCCAGCAAATGCTCCAAAGTCATGAGGAACAAGCCACAGTGCAAAAGTGGATACACCTCCCACTGACTTAAGTGGGAGCTGCACTTACTCACACCAAGTGATTAATTTGATCTGGGATCACTAAGGTCCTGGGACTGCAGGGTTTGCGCTCACATCAGCTGGCAGTTAGTTTCATTCTTTCCAGACGAATAGATTCCAAACCATTTTGATCAGCTAGTCCACTCTCCTGCTCAGCACAGGCCAGAGGAATTCCCTGAATTAAATTCCTGCTTGGACTAGAGGAGATCTTTTAGAAAAACATCTAACCTTGATTTTAATAGCGCCAGTGATGGAGCATCCACCACAATCTTTGAAAGAGAAATACCATCTTCCCCCAGATAGGACATGGATCCATAATCTCTGGTTTAGGAACCAGTGCCTTATCTATTTAGGTTGCCGTGGGGAGACAGATGGAGTACGTATACAGTAAGCTCTTCTCAAGTACAGCAGAACTTTTCACAGTTCACTGAATGGCATCGACCTTGACCATGAAAACTGGGAGCCACAGGTCCAGTATGAAGTGACCTATCTAACCTTCTCTCCCCCTCTGTTGGCATTCTGGCTACTTGCGGCGGAAAAGGAAGAGGTGGGAAATGCCTACACTATTACTGGCCGCTCACAGCCCAAGAGCAAAAAGTCATCTATCTTGTGGGTTTCCTCCTCCTGATGTCTGGAATAGTCTTGTACTTTCCTGCCGCTCCTGGATGCTAGTGAAGTGTATCACAGGGAAATTCCACATATTCGCTCTTTGGCAAAACATCTGTTGGTAGAGTTCCCATTCTCCTGGGGGGAAGGCCTGTCTGTTGGACCAATCTACTGAACGATTTAGTTTTGTTTGGATATAAGTTGTTTTTATTGTCATCTTCCTCTTCCCCAGCCACAGTAGCACATCTGAATCATTTCTTGATGTAGGCTGGAGGTTTCCGTTCCCCTTTGTCAATTTATATAGCCCGCTGCGGTCCAGTCACTAGCCTCTAACAGGATACCTGCTGTAGTCTTGATATACCTAGTGTAGAAAAATGTTTTGAAGTCATTGCTGGCTGGCTTCAGTTTATGCCACAATGTGACTCTCTTTCGACCACCTGCCTTGTCACAATGAGCATGCCCATCCTGTCCCAGAAGACTGGTATCTATTGTTTTCCTCAAACAAGCCTGGATCAGTTAAAGATTGGTTTGACAATAAGTCGGTTTAACCAGCTGCCATACAACGATGTAAAGGACTTTCAAAGATTCCGCGAAAAT
Source organism: Chelonoidis abingdonii (assembly GCF_003597395.2). NCBI lineage: Eukaryota > Metazoa > Chordata > Testudines > Testudinidae > Chelonoidis > Chelonoidis abingdonii. Next base: position 9,528,320 of record NC_133791.1, read on the forward strand.
TGTCCTCAGTGCTCTATCCCGTAAGCAGAATTACTCCACTTCCCCAAGCGGCGGTAGCTATGCCAGTGGGAGAGCTTCTCCCACCAACATAGCACTGTCCACAACAGCACTTAGACTGGTGTAAATTACATTGGTTAAGGGGGTGGCTTTTTCACATCCCTGAGTGACTTGAGTTATACCAAAGTAAGCGTAGTGTGTACAAGCTCTAAGGGAGGAGATTAAAATAATCTGAGCCAAAGAACTGACCATTACACCATGACCCCTACGATATCCCATTAGAAGCAGGATCTCTTAGGACCCACGTTACAAGGCTTTCATCTTGAGACAGTGGTGTGTGAGAAGAATTCCCAGATTACTGGACGCGAAAAATTTTCCTCCCAATGGAGTAAAATGCAGTTGAGACATTTAGAAGAGCTCTCCTTGAACTGTATAATGGACCCAGTGGCTGTACATCTGTACTGTTCTGGAAGTGATGTCCTGTGAAACGATTCTGCTTTTACAAGTAGAGCATCTAACAAATGAAACATCCACATGTTTTCCTGTCAAATGGAAAAAAGCCTGGGGTACCAACAATCAATCAACTGGCATAGGTAATGATGGTTTGCTGCAGCAAATCTGATAAAAAATTGGAGATATACTTATCTCCCAGAACTGGAAGGGACCTTGAAAGGTCATCAAGTCCAGCCCCCTGCCTTCCACTAGCAGGACCAAGCACTGATTTTGCCCCAGATCACTAAGTGGCCCCTCAAGGATTGAACTCACAACCCTGGGTTTAGCAGGGCAATGCTCAAACCACTGAGCTATCCCTCCCCTTGATGAAGCAGGTAAGTGTATGACGAAATGCAATTACTCCTTTTTTGATAGCCTAGAGGACAGGTCATCTTCTATTGCCATCCTCTTTGTGAGATGAGGAGATTCTTAATATAGGAACCTTCCTTTCTTTAAAGGAAGGTTTCAAGGCAGGAAGATCTCTCACTGGTCAGTATTCACGTCTTTCTTTGGGGTCTACCAAGTATCTTGTTCTCCTCTGAGGAATGGTGCGATTCCTCTCAACTTGGAGTATATGTTTAACAATGGGGGGAGGGATAGCTCAGTGGTTTGAGCATTAGTCTGCTTAAACCCAGGGTTGTGAGTTCAATCCTTGAGGGGGCCACTTAGGGATCTGGGGGAAAAATCAGTACTTGGTCCTGCTAGTGAAGGCAGGGGGCTGGACTTGATGACCTTTCAAGGTCCCTTCCAGTTCTAGGAGATTGGTATATCTCAAATTATTATTATTAATGTCTCCAGACTTCACCAAGCACTTCTGGCTCTGTGAGAGAGGCATTGAAGCACACTGGAGGAAAATCTCTGAGTTCTTTTAGCCTTTGTGTAGGACTTCTAAGACTCTTCTCTCTCTTGTGCAACCAACTCAAGAGTTACAATAAGCCTTCCCACTATGAACATCTTACTCTTTGCTAGAGTTTGAGGAATTACCCAGAGCTACTTGCTCTGCTTCTGAGCTAATGTGTCGTAGGAAATATTTCCAGACACCTGGTCAGAGCAAAAAACAAAACGATCAACACTCTGACTTTGACTGATACTCGTGTGCCTTACCTTGCTGCCTGTGCTGGCTCCTACATGTCCTACACCCAGGAGGAAGTTTCAATCTCTTGAAATCTAAAAAGTGTCCATAACAGTGTTGCCAACGGAGCCCCTAAGCCATTTTATTCCATCAAATAGGGCCTTGGACTAAATTACCTTTTGGATATAAACTCAGCATCTAATGAGCCACAAATTCCTTCTGGCTGTGGAGGTGAGGGAGCTGGCTATAAAAAGTGGGGACATGGAACGTAAGCGCCTTGTACTATATGAGGCCTCATAAACAAATGACAAGGCAGACTTGTAAGTTCTTTACTTGCTTAGAATCTTGGGTTTCAATCTTTGGAGGTGATGCAAACTTTACCCTGCTCAAGGCCACACTAACTGTACGACACAGTAGCTCTCAACTCCATCAGAGACATTTCAGATCCACTTCTGACAGCATGTTCAACTTCTTTTTTGGAAGGGCTGTGGGGGCCAAACAAGAAAATGATTTCTAGATCTACCACAGACTTCCTGTGTGGCTTTAGACAACTGACCTGACCTCTTTGTGCCTCCATTTCCTCATCTTAAAATGAGGTTAGTGACACTATCTTTTTTCCTCCCATTCTTTGTCTTAGTTACTATTTAGAGACTGTAAGCTCTTTGGGGCAGGGACCATCTCTTACAGTGTGTCTGGCTTCAAGGAGCCCCTGGGTTCTACTATAGTACAAGTAAATCATTTTAAAAACAAAACGAAAGCTGCTCAGACTCTAGACGTGGTAGCTGTGTCTATCAACATCAGCAATATTATTTATTGAAGCTGTAAAGAAACAGAGGAACCCGATTTGTGAATAGAAGGAAACACTTTCCATTTAGTACCTTCCAGCACATTATAAAGCTTGAAGAATAATTTGTAACTACAGCTGGAGCTCTTCTGTTCTGGAAATAGCCACTTGGAACTCTTAACCTTTGTGGGGGGAGCTCAGGAGCGGGGAAAAGTGTTTGTCTTTTGGAGCTACTCGCTTTCAAAGGCTCTTTGGAAGAAGCTCGAGGAGCAGGCTGGATATTACTTCCCGTGGCAGTCCAATACTAAATAATCTGTGCGTGCCTTCAGTACAATGCTGAGGTTAAAAGGAGGAAGCAGAGGGGTAAGGCCAGAACTTCCAGTTGATGTAAATCAGCACTGATGGAGCTACACCAACTTACATCAGCTGAGGATTTGGCCACAGATGCTACCTTCGTCTAAGGATGAGCAAAGTTATGTTATTTTCCTTTGTATTTGAATCCCATCCCTCCCTCACTCCTCCTCCCTCATTGAAGAGAGAAGGAGTTAAAGGACCCTATCTCGTACATTTCCTCTTCCCCTTTAGAATCCACACTACAGGACTTCTTGGATAAGAGAAGGAGAAGTGACCAAAGAATCCCCCCACGTTCCCTCGGGAGTTAGCATTTCACTCCAGCATTTGTCCCATCAGGACTGAGCAAACACAAACTTTCCCCAAGAATTCAGCGGGGGAGAGGAGAGAGCCGCCCCTGGGTTTATACTTTTATTTTGTTGTGGAGAGACTTGCTGGAAGTATTTCTTGGATGTTCCTCAGACTCATGCCCTCAGCTTATGAACTGCTCCTCACAAGACACGCTGGGCCCAGCCTCTGCTTGTCAGACTTTTCAAAAGGCAGGACTTGCTTCAGCAGGAGACTGGGTGCAATTTTCACCTCCTGCCCTGCCCCTAAAGGTGGTTTTTCCTTGTTGACAGCCTTTGCTGTGACACAGGGCAATGTTTATAGAGGTGAAAAAGCAAAGTAAAACATTTCTTAAAGGGAAAAAATATATATACATTGTTCTTTTAACAGAAAGCAAAGCAATAGCCCTCAACCAAAGAAGTCGCTGTGCTTTACAAAGGTCAATAATTATCTTCATTCTAGAGGGATACACTGAGTCACGGAGCAGTTGAGGCCCAGATTTTCAAAACTACTACTAATCGTGAGTCCTTCCATTTTTTTGGGTCCCCAGTTTGAGACCGTTTGAAACTGATTTTCAGATGTGCTGAGCAGCCACAGTTCAAGTCACTGGGAGTTGTGGCAGGCTCAGCACCTTTGAAAAGCCGAAAGGAGTCTGAACCTCAGACTCTGAGGCTGGGCTTCCAGAACACCGGGGTGCCCAAAACCCATGGCTAATTTGAAAATAGGGGCTTTAGTGACTTGCCCAAAGCCAAATAACTTCATCTGTGGAAGAGTCCTGGACAGAATCCCAGGTTTCTTAACTTCCTATCCCCTGCTGGATCCTCTACAAAAAGCACCATGTTATCAACTGAAGTAAGCCAATTCTATTGTTGGTTTCAACAGGTAATCCCACAGGTGTAGCAGGGAGAAAGAGACAGAAACTAACAGGGGACTTTTTTTGTCTTTTAAGAGAACCATGATTTCCCAGAAGTTCCCCACAAAAGTGGAGCAGCCAAACTGACATGCTGATCAGGGCAGAGAAATAACAGCTGCTTCACACAACGGAGACAGAGTAACCGGAGAAGTTTTGCAATGCATGTGGGTATTTCCCAGGGGAGGCTGGTGCCAAAAATCAACCACAGCTGCCTCCCTGACAGGACCACCCAGCAGCATCCTCCCTGGCTGGTGGATGTCCCATTTGAGAACGTGGCACTCAAGCTACAAGTCTCCCATTAACACGCCCTCTCCATTTGGGCTTTCCAGGCCCTAATCAGCTGTGTACACAGAAATGGTCGAAGCTCAATGCCAGCATCAGAGGGCCGCTCGAGAACGTCAAAGGATAAGCTGCCACTTACAGGGTGGGCAATGGCCAGGTCTGCCCGCAAGATTTCTTTAGAACCATCCTGTCCTCCAAGTCCGGTCAAAGAAACTTTGAAATTCCAAAGCAAACAAGAAAAGTTCAAAGGTGTGTTAGTGGATCACTTTCAAGTTTCCAAGATGGCTTTTGTTTAACTAAGACATAGCACTTTACAATGACTTTAAAAACAAACAAACAGCCAATACGCATACGTGAGAACAACTGGTGCAGTTTGTAACTGCAAACTGTATTCCTGAAACATTTGGTGAAGGCGGTGAAAGGGACTCTTCCTTAAAAATAAAATACTCTGAAACCTGCAGCTCATGAATGAGAAAAGCCATACAGTCCCTCCAGTTCCCTCCCAGCCAGAGAGCAGAAAGCAAACAAAAGCTGAGCAAATAAGAAACAGTGTGACCCACTCAAATAATATGCTGTCTTTATGCAGCTTGAGGACTCCAAAACCCTTTATAAGTACTTGATATTTAAAGGCTTCCAACCCCTATGGGAAGAAGGTGAGTAGATTTATCCCCATCTTACAGGTAAGGCAACTGAGACAGAGAGAGGTTGGGTGACTGGCACAAGGTCACAGAGGGAATCAGCAGCAGAGCTAGAAGTGGGATTCCCAGAGCCCTGCTCTAGCCATGGATAATACAGTCACTTCAAATATGGCAATGTGTTTCCTAAAGAAGAAAAATAAATAAATCAATGAAAACAAACACACACACACGCTCCTTAGTGCGGAGGTAAATGTCTGATTCAGATGATCATGAAGTAATTTTGACTGCTCTCCTACAGTATGTCTACATTGCAATAAAAAAAAAAACTGTGGTTGGCATAGACCCGCCACGGGTATCTAATTGCAGCAGAGACATACCCACAGCTTCCGCCAAGTCTTTGCAGAGCAGTCAAGCTCCTCTCCTCCCTGATTCAAATAATTCATGCCAACACTGACTGGGTCTAGGGACCCCAGAATTACTGTCCTGGCTCAAACCCAGCTCGGTAGTGACAAGAGCGTGGTGGTCTCATCCTAGTGGGAAGTACACAGCAGCCCACATGGCAGAGCTGAGGAGTCTCCATACCAAACGGCGTGGGTGCGGCAGGACAGGGGTGTGGTGGCTTGGGGCCCACCCAGTACGCACAAGGGGTGTTGCAAGGGAACACTCAGAGAAGAGGACTCAACAGCCAGGTGCTGAATATTGGGTCAGACACAAAACTACTGCAGAAAGGAGCACAGGAAAGACACCTTTCCCTCATTGGATCTGCCTCTTCTCTCCAGTGAAGATTAAGTCTATATTATGTGATCTGCCTCATACTCGTTTTTATTTTATACCCAATAAAGTGCCCTTAGCTTGGGGCAGGTAAGGCTTCTCTGCAATGCGCCCTGTGGCTCCAAGAGGGGTACGGCACGCATTCCCCGCTTTAATGCATAAGTTTCGGCCACCTGCTTTGAGCAGGGTGGACCACACCATAAGCTTGAACAAAACCTCAGACGCAAGCACTTCGTTGTAGCGCCTGAAGGCAAAGCCCTGACCTGGCCCTGGGGGTCTGGGCTAGCGCTGAGGAGTGACTCCTCTGTTCCAGTCTCCCCAAGCTCTGCCAGGGAGAAGGAGAAGGAGCAGGAAAACCGCCTTTACTGGCCTTCCGGCTCCTGATCGGTCAGTATTTCTTCCAGACCTCTGAAGGACTGTCCAGTTGGTAGCCTGCTCTGAGTGGATTTTCGTTGAGCCAAGGGCGTCAGGTAAGGTTGCCACCTTGCTAATTGCTGGTAATGAGGCCCCGTCCCTGCCTCCAAGGCCACACCCCCGCTCCGCCTCTTCCCCTGATGCCACGCCATCACCCCGCCTCTTCCCTTGAGGCCCCACCCTCTCCCTGCTCTTCTCCCAAGCCCCCGCTCATCACTTGCTCTTCTCCCTCCAAGATCATCTCCACCTCCCTCTCCCCCCAGTGGGCTCTCTCTGCTCTGGGGCTGGAACAGGAGCTGCTGAAGCTTGACAAGGAGCCTGCCCGCAGTTAGGAGGCGGCCCCATCTGGCGCGGGTAAATGACTCAGCGCCGCCCCACGGTAACCAGACTTTTGGTATCCGGTCAGTACATCTGACCAGACACTGCCAGGTCCCCTTTTCGACCAGAATTTCCAGTTGAAAACCAGGCTCCTGGCAACCTTGAATGGCACCTGGACACAGAAGCCAAAAAAACCAGACTGTTCAGGTAAAACCCGATCAGGTGGTAACCCTAGTGTCAGGGTGCTGAGGCCTCCAGCAACGGGTAGGGAAGGCCTGACCGAGCCTGTCACAGGCCTCGATCTAAGAACCTCCATATACACCCCTTCAAAGGGCTCTTCCCAAACCAAAGCCCGAGAGTTAACAATGGTCCTAACAATGGCCACTTCCTCCAGCTCCTGAGTCACTACTCAAGTTACAACCAAGGCGACAGCCAGTCCCATGGCAGCTTCTGAAACAGTGAGCTCCTTGTATCCCGGCCTGCTTGTCCTACAGCGTACAAAACACCACAACAGAACAGTCCCATCACCTCCTAGCTGGCCAACTAGAAACGTGTCCCCACTAGATACTAGCTACCCCTTGTTTTTCTAACTTGTTGGGGTGAGGAGTTAAATTATGGGAGCTTTTCTCCAAAAGCTCCTGACAAAGCAAGTAACCCTGAAATGGAGAACGTGCACATGACACAGAGGCCCTTGGCAAAGAGTCCTCTGTTCTTTGGAAAAAACTTTCACTCAGACCTGACAAACTCACTACATCAAAACACATACTGTGGGGTCTTTATCCATAAACAGTAGCATGTAAAGTATCTTACAGAAAGCTCGTAACTTGTCAAGATGATCCAGTTACCACAAGCAAGACTCCTTCATGCTGGAGACAGGGTTAACAAGGTGAGTCATTGTCCTGGGTGCTCCAAGAACCATCACAACGGGACAAGTTATATGAAGTCCCCAGCATATGGTTTTCAAACCCCTGCAGAGACGCAGGAGTGAGCGATCAAGACGTCTGTGACAAGCTCAGCACTGAACAAGGAATTTCATAAAGTAGTATCAAAGTCCCTTCAACTTGGAGTAAGACATGAGACTCGGATGTGCAGGCAAACACCAACAAAGAGCAGCAGTTGCACCAACCAAAACTAAGCAACTCCAGTAAAAAAGCCTAGAGCAAGCAAATTCTAAGGTGCAACAGTTTGACGAATACTTGCTATTTCTACAGCATACTTCAAGGACCTGAGAACCATCTGACATCCTGAATAAATACCACAGGCCAGAGAACGTCAACTAGCAATTACTGTCAAGTCCAATGACTTGTGATTGAATTAGACCAGAGTTTGTACAAAGACATCCAGTCCTGATCTAAAGACTGCAAGTGGTAGAGAATATACCACCTAATTAAGACGTGCAACACGACAGTGAAGTATTTTCAATATTATCCCCATTTCACAGGCAGGCAGACTCAGGCATGGTGTCAATTAAGAAACTCGCCTAAGTCATACTGAAAGTCAGTGGCAGAACCAAAAAATAGAATCCTAGTCTCCTCTGCTCCAAACACTAGACCACACTGCTTTCCAATCAGACCCCTGTGCCCCACCTGAGAAGAAAGGGACGAGGTTTCCCCTCAGTACCACAACCACTAGCAAGTTCCCTCCAGCTGGCTTGCACAGCCCTTGTGTAAAAGGCATTTTTTTTCTCATGCTCCACTTCCTCAGCTTTCTTCCACTCCCCCCTACCTCTTGGCCCCCAACCCACCAAAGACTATCTAGGAGAACCAAAGCTGCCATTTCCACTTGATGATTTGCCTGCCACACCTGGGGGATTTTCCAGCAAATTGCATTACTTTATTTGGTCAATTGGCCTACAAATTGATTTTCCTGTACAAATAATGAACATTTATGGTTATTTTCCCCATAGACTGCTTTATTTTCCATGTAACAAAAAGCGATTTCCTGTAGTTTTGGAGACCCAAGCATATAATCTGCAGTTATTATGACCCCTGGGTGACTGAAGTTGGGGACTGGAAGCAGAACAGGAAGGTTTGGCTTCCTTCCCTCCCCTCAACGGTATTCCAGAGATGCCCGTGATATGTCTCAGATGACAGCTAAAAGTAAATATCAGTAACAGACAGGGCAATTCAATAGCACGTTTACCAGGGAAATAAACTGCTGTCTTGAAAGAGTCTCTCAAGTGAACAAAGCCACGTTGTTATGTACTGCATATTCCCTGCCCTGGAAACTTCCATAATGGGGACATCCCTGCACCACTTTCCCCTTCCGCTGGGCTGTGGTTCAGACAGAGACATAGGAGATCTGGGTTCAATCCCCAGCTCTGGACAAGTTCCTTAATCTCTGTGCCCAGTTCCCCATCTGTAAAATGGGGATAACACTAGTTCCTTTCTCCCACCTTTTGTCTGTCTTGTGAACTCCTTGGGGGCAAGGACTGTCTCTTTCCATGTGTATGTACAGCGCCTGGCACAATGGGGCCCAGATCTTGGCACTACCATAATACAAATAATAATATTTGTGCTTTTGCCCTTCACACCATCACGCTAGATTGCTGCTGTGTAGACACCGCCCCCTGGAAGCTAGCTATGCAGAGCGCGCTCTTGAAGCAATTATGCTTCAGAGAGATACACACAGATCCCACACCTCATGCACTGATGGGGCAACATGGGTGAGAAAAGCACTTGCTGCATCCTTCGAAAGAGTACAGTGTGCCCTGTGTCAGCCTAGCCCTACTGGTCAGGTAGTGTGGGGTACAGCAGGGTCCCTGTAGTGAGATTTGTGCCAGCACTGGTGCTAAGCTCAAGCAATTCCCACGGATCAGGGTGCACAAGAGATCACGGCTATCACCAGGGTTGGAGGGAATCCTTCACCTCTCTCTCCAGCTCATTTACTAGTGCCAAGCTCATCCCCAGCCCAGCAAGGGAAGCATTACCACTGCTTTACACCTGGAGCACAGAGGCAAGGGGGAGGATAAGTATTAAATGATGTGCCCAAGGGCACACATGGAACCAGCATTAAAACACAGGAGCATTTGGCTCCCAGATCACGTCATGCTTTGTGGGCCAGTTTGTTCTCCTTCCTGCACACACAAGGGCAGATCACTCCACCCCACCTCTTCCCATCACAGCCTTTCTGCCTAGCAGACAAGATTCCCAGAACTCTGAAAGCATCACATGCATGCACAAACCCACCCACCCAAGTAACTGACACCATATGTGGTGGTCTGAAGCTGATCTGTCAGTTACACAACAGCAGCACCCTGGGCCAAATATCTGCCTCTCCTCCCCTCCCACCCACAGGCTAATTCAGCTGGATTGCAGTGAGGCTGCACCATTGGTGAATTTGGCCTAACATATGTAACGAGCAAAGGATAAAATCATCAGCGGGACAGGAGAAGCAAACAATCATTTCCCTAAGCAGGGACGGCAGGAGACGCCATACAGTCAGGGAACTGCTGATCCAATCTGGCTTCACCCACATGTCTAGGCATCCAAAGCACTTCAAGCGGCCGCCGCTTTCATTCAAACATCTGGGCAGTGAACTCGCTCACAGGGCCTTTTGGAATTTTCAGAAGAGGGGGGAAGGGTTTTTATAAAATTGTCTGGGATTAACGAGGCCTGGTCTGGTTTGTACAGGTACCCATAAGTACTGTTCTGTGCACACCCCTCCAGAGATACACAGGCAGAGTGATAGCCCCATAATACATTTCATTTTCACTAATGAGAAAATGACTTTTGAGACAGAGCCTCAAGCAAGTTTTGAAAGTCACTCCCGCAGGGGTGGGACTGAATTGGGATCCACGTGTAAATTATTCTATTTAGACTATGGATTATTATATGGGTGGGGTGGGAAGTTAACAGCCTGCAGGGCAGGGAAAGGGGTATGTTTAATTTAATACTGACTGAGTTTATGTGCCTCTCAACCCTGGCACTATAAAGAGGCATGTACAAAGGTAAGAAGATTTGAATTTAGTGGGGGGGGCGGGGACGACACACAGCAGAGGAAGTCAGTTATCTGCAATTAAGACCTCCCGTTGTAATGACTATGATTACATGCAGTTACCCACCCGCAGCTTCGCAGGGTGGGATCTGGGACATTAAATATGATTTCAAATCAAATAAAAATATCCGAATTTAAACAACTACAGGAGCCCACTGGAGTTTTAATACGCTGTAGCTGAAAAATATGTTATGCGGCCTTTCTCCTAATAGAAAAAATAGTCAGCAACCATCATGCATGAGGCATAACATGCTCCCCGTCCTTGTTTTCTGCTGAGTTTACCACACTCTTGGAAGCTGCTAAAGACATCCCTATCTTCCAACTTGCTTTCAATCCCCTGAGAGACAGCACTGTGCACTGGGCAGGGAAGCATACTACGATGTAAAATGTTAACTGGTTAACCGATAAGCATCAGTCTTACCGGTAACGTATTCAGTTAATATTTAAATGCCTAATGTCCAGGGCTGGCAGCCGAGACTCTGTGTAAAACGTGGGGGTGCTACAGCACCCGCACCCCTAGTTACCGCGCCTGCATAAACTCGTTAACAGTTAAACGTTTAACCGTTTAAACTATTAAAATTCTATCCGTTACATTTTTTAAATGCAATTTACATCCCTACACCAGACTGCTACCCAAATGTCCTGCATTCTGTTCCCCGCTCCGTGACTGAACTGTTGGGACGCCTTAGCTAAGTCACTTCCCTTCTCTGGGTTTCCATTTCCTCTCCCGCCCTTTGTCTGTCCTGGCCATTTAGACTGTAAGCTCTTCAGGGGCAGAGACTGTCTGTTTCTAGGTGTCTGTGCGGTTGCCTAGTGCCGTGGAGCCCAGATCTTGGCTCAGCCTTTGTAGGCTCTACAAGAATAATGACATGACAGTCACCAGTCTAGAAGTACAGTAGCCAGAACTCATTTCAAGAGCCCCACAGCCCCTACTTTGGTCAGCAATATCACTGTTGAGTGATGAGAAAGCTCTCAATGCCAAGTCCTGCATACTCAATCCTGACAGCCTAGAAGAGACCCAAGTGGCAATCTAACCCACATCTTCTGAATTACAGGACAGCAAACTGTCACGAGACCGCCTGGAATTTTAAAAAATAAACAAAAACCAGAGGAGACAATAGATGCCAGAACGGCGCTGAAAACCACAATGGCATGAAGGAGATGAATGGCTTTGCAAGGCACACTTTAAGGCAGCCTATAAAATAAAAAGAACCTTCCCTTTTGATTTTATAAACATGATATAAAACTGCTGAAGCTCAGTTACATAATAACAAGCCTAATACTTTGTATTTCCCTATAGCCCTTCACTCCACGTTCTCAGAGCACGTTAGGAACGGTAAGTATAACTCACTATACCCCGGAAAGGTATTTTTACAATCTATTTTATAGGCAGAAAGGTTAAGTGACCTTCTCAAGATCATGTAGTAAATCAGTGGCATAGCCAAGAATGGAACCCAGGAGTCCTGACTCTCAGCCCTATGATACAATTATTGGACAACCATTTCGCCTATCTAGAAAAAAACCTTCCTATGCAGCACATGCAAATTACAGAAGCCGCCTTTAGACAGCGTTGCTGAGATTGGCCTGGAATCACATACAAGCCATTATTTTGATTACTGCCTCAGCCTGTTTGTCGCATGCTTTTACTATGTCTTTTCTTTTAGACTGCAAGCATCTGGGGGCAAGGACTGTCCTTTACTCTAGGTGCTAGCACAACAAAAATATGATATAACAATCACAACATGGAAACATGCTATTTACATACTTATCACATGAGAACGGATGTGCAGATATGCAGATGTTGCATCACATATGATGTACTGTATATAAATACAACATCCAGGCAGGAAACAAATGACTACCAACCACCATTGTTCTCCACTTACTAACAAACAGACCTCTTCAGAGCATTGGCCTGCTAAACCCAGGGTTGTGAGTTCAATCCTTGAGGGGGCCATTTGGGGACTGGTCCTGCTTTGAGCAGGGGGTTGGACTAGATGGTCTCCTGAGGTCCCTTCCAACCCTATGAATCTATGTTTAGGGAGCACTGGGGCTTGTCTGTTTTGAAGACAAAAAAGAAAAAAAACCACACCAGGAGAATGAAAAAAATGAGAGGGGTAAATAATTCATCAAATGGATAAAAAGAAGAAGCTGGCAGGGGGTGAGGGAGAGCACCACAGGGTATGATATCTGAGAAGGGGAAAACATACAACTCTGGTGGGAACCACAAGAGGAAAAAAATTAATTAATTGAACGGAAAAAAAACTGTGTGTGTGTGTTTTAAAGGTGAAGGGTTCTGCCTACAGATTAGTGTCTCCTCATTTTGGCATTAACCACTTTGTAGTGGGGAACACACAAGGTGCTCACCCACCCCTACCAACTAAGCGATGCAGAATTGGAGGTGGTGTTGTATGGCTTCCGGCAACACTTCTACCACAGAGCGATTTTCAAGACAGTCACATGAAAAACCAACCTACTGACATGGCCTATGCTTATTCTGAACCAAAGCTACGAGTTTCTTTCACTCAGCGCCACCATGCTGGTGAGCTGTCTGATGTACATAAAACCAAGGTGACTTAACTCGCCCATAACTATTTATTGGAGTCTCATAATTTTTTTTTTTCAAAATAAAAGACGTCTGCTCCAAGAAACCTCTAAATTCAGTGATTTGCTGCTACCTGTTTATTTTGACTGAATCCGATTTTTCTAAAACTTATTGTTAGTTAAGAAATAACAACCACATGACTTTCAGTGCAAATGCTTTTCCTTTCTAGCCTACAATCATACCACCTCAGGCTGCATTCCCATTTCACAAGCTAAGTAGAGCTGAACCTGAAAAGTACATGAATGACAGATTTTCAAGGAAAAAATTAGCCTGCAGAAGGAACTGGAGTTTGTGACTCAATAGGTAACACTTCTTTTTTGGATCAATATGCTCAGGTACATTTTTGCTGTGGGAGGTGGCTGGATTTTTGGATAAGAAGATGCAGAACCAAGGTCCTGCTTACTTCTTGTCATTAGAGAACACTTCGTGTTTTTCTTAAGATTAGGATGACCAGATATCCCGTTTTTAAAGAGATAGTCCCGTTTTTTGGGACTTTTTCTTATATAGGCGCCTATTACCCCCCACACCCTGTCCCGTTTTTTTTCCACGGTTGCTATCTGGTAACCCGACTTAAGATTAGAGTTTTTAACAAGAACAATGTTCCAGATGAATACCAGTTTTGCTAAATACATTCCACTGTAATTTCAACAGAATATAGAGTTCTTCTCCATTTCCTGTCCTTCTCTGTTGCATTTCAACCAGTGATAGAAAGGAGTTTTATAAGTGCATATTATTAAAATCACAAACTTTCCGAAATCACCAGTTCCAGTTAGCAGCTTTGGTCTTTTACGGAGACATTCAAGGATACATTTTCAAAGTGCTGCACAAAGGACTGTCTTTGTACAGCACCTTGCACAGCGGGGTCCTATTCCAGGGCTCAATAATACAAATAGTAGCAATAATAGAAGCTTTAAGCAAACGGCCCCGCAAGGATGCCAGAGCAATTGCTACAAAAGAAAACGGGTGCAAAGTTAACCCTGTGAGGGCCTCTTTCTGTAGTTCAAGATGAGGTCCATCCATAGGCACATCTGCTCTCATTAGCCAAATTTAGAAAACAGACATGATGCTTTGTGCCCCAGAGCGACAGAGGATTCATTTTCTAAATCTGTTTAGGGGCCTCCTAGGGGAACGAGTCAAGAAGATGAGTAATATCTATATGGTTTGACAAAGACTAAACCCACGGAGAGTGAACTGTCACTTGACAGGTTAATGCGACTGCAGAACAGCCTTGGGGGCCATTAGCACACACACGTCCTCCCACATTTCTACACGCACAGTTAAGGGAGACAGGAAGATGGGGTTGGGGACCCCAAACACCTTACTGTTCTTAATCCGTTTCCCTGGGGCAGGTGGCAGAGAGTGCAGAGGCTCTCCTGTATTCCTGGGCTCTGGGTGCTATTCACCCCAGCACCAGGGCCAGCATAAGCCCATGCTCCACTTAAATCCACAGAACGAGTTGTAAGTGGGACTTCAGTGGCACACAGGCCTGGTGCTGGCTCTCTGCCCAGGGGCATATTTCACCCTTAATGATCTTGGTCTACTAAGGGCATAGTCCAATGCGCAGGTAACCACCTGGCTCCATTTCTGTCCGGAAAACACCAGGGAGAGAGGTATAGAGTAGAACTTGCCCTCCAGCCTCGCCTTGCTTGGATCCTTTTCTACAGGCAGCGCTGCGTGGCTGTCATTTGAGCTGGGTATAGAAAATCCAGAGGGGAGAGTCTAAGCCATTTAAATCAGCTTCCCTGGCCGAAGAGTGGGCCCAGAGCACCACAGACCAGGCAGCCGGCCATAAATGTGGACCATCACCCCTCCAACGTTCTCACCGTGCTGTACAATCAGGTAGGTTTCCCCGCTGCTCCACTGGCACAGCTACAGGGAGTACACCTGCCCTCATGCAAGCGCGGGCATAAGTACGGCCCCTGCATCCTCACGAGCACAAGGGCTGCTCCCTCCAGACGTTCCAGGGTGCAAGATGCCCAAAGAGCTCCCACACATGCTGGTCAGACATACAGTGGGGGGAGGCGGCATACATTGCATCCTCTGAATGGCACACCCATGCTTCCCGTGAGCATCAGGAACCTTCAGAGGAATCCCACCTACCAACACCTGGCTGGACCTTAAAGGCATCACTAAGCTCCTGAGTACCTCAAAGAGAGAGTATTAGCACATCCTTATTCTGAAAATGGGGAAACTGTGGCACAAAGGGCCATCTTAAGGCTCAACTACCTACACCGCGTCAGTCCTGCAGCACCATGAAGTCCTAACATAACGTACAAGCTCGTGGCAAGGTATGGCAGGACAAGCTGGCCCTACAGGACTTACTGTTAAATATGGACACCCACAGAACCTTCTCCCTCTCCCACCACACGCCCTCCTTCCCTCCCAACCCCAATCGAAAACCACGCAGAGATGTTGCTAGTTCCCTAGTGCCGCTGGCTCTGAAATGAAAAGGAAGCCAAGCTGCAGCCCCCACCCTCACTGCCTGGCTGCCTCGCTTGGGGACAGGGGTCTTTCATCTCCCCACAAGCAGCCCCAGGATGCAGCTGGGACTGGATGAATCATGCAGCATGTCTGGGTCTTTCCCAGGGCAGCAGGAGGGTGGAAATGCTGAGACTCACAGAAGGAATCCTCACCCCACACACACCCCACTCAGAACAGCCAGGGGAGGAGACAGCAAACAAGGACACCCTGTTAGGGAGACGGAGGAGATAGAGGGGGAGCAGAGACAAGGGCACTGGGCGAAAAGGGGAGCAGAGACAGGGGATACCAGTGCAGTGC
This sequence comes from Chelonoidis abingdonii, assembly GCF_003597395.2. Lineage (NCBI taxonomy): Eukaryota > Metazoa > Chordata > Testudines > Testudinidae > Chelonoidis > Chelonoidis abingdonii. The sequence goes on from NC_133791.1 coordinate 9,544,058, forward strand.
ATCTACACGGGGCGGGGGGGCTGCAGTGGTGAAAAAAAATGCCCAGTGCAAACAAGCTCTTCCTTAAACAGAATTCTGCCCTGAGAACAGCCTGCTGGGGAGGATGGAGGTGGTCCAACCCTCCCAAGAGAAGTGACACTGTCTTCTTTTGGATGGATTTAAAGCCTCTCTCTGTATCCGGCCGCACCCCCCTCCCCTATCTCCACGCCAACCAAAATACAGCAGAAACATGTCAGCGCTGGCATATGGAACAACGCACGTTCACTCGGTCCTTGCTTAGGCAAAAAAAACAGGCACTTCAAGGAACGCACAGCCAGCACGAGAACTCAGCAAGGATGGGGGGTCCCATCCCCACTCAGTGGCACAGGATCAGGCCCAAGAGGGCTGAGATTTTTTTCAGCGCTGGCTACAAGATTTGGATGCCCTACTCAAATGAATGGGGCCTGAGCAGGCAAATTGCCCAGACAGCTTCAAAAGCCTTCGCTACGTGGTCTTCCTCTGCATCGTGTGCAGCGGGATAAGAGCATGCTGCCAGCACCTAGACATTAATAAACAAAAACAGCACAGAGAAAGGCAATCCCCAGCACTGTGCCCTCAAACAGACCAAGGAACGGGTTTGCTGGGCCTTACGAGCCAGTCTGAAACCCCCTCTGTGATGGTATGAAGATTTGGCAGGGGAGGGTATAAAAGATCAAGGTAAATGAATAATAATTATGGATTCTTTGGCAGAGATTGTAAAGTTTGCTCTTAGGTGGAAAGAATTTCTGACTCCCTGGGAGGCTCCTCATTGTTCACTCACTCCTGAAGCCTCCTGAAATGTCATTTACTGAGCCCAAGAGGTCAACTGGATGAGGGAGATTAAAAGAGCTCATCCCGCCTTCCCAGAAGGGGAATGCCTGGCATAGGGATGCTGTACTTTCAGGCTGCCTTGCTGTGCTGGCTACAGTGTTCCTGCCTTTTATTCTGATCTCTGCATAGCTAGAGGAATAAACACCTGGGCACTGCAAATCCTTTTAAAATCATGGTAGGTGCTTGTAGCATCAGCTTTTGAGTGGCTGCCTCTAACCTGCCACCTCCCATTCAGGTTCCCCTCCCTGCTATGGTAAATGCCTCCCCTCCATCATCAGCAAACCTACAGATGGGACATCACTTTTTCTTGCAATAAAGTGATCTGTAGCAGCAGTTGCAAGGGGGCAACGCACAAAGTCAAGTCAATTTGCAAGGCAGGATCACTAACCCTTTATCACTTGGGCTCATCGAAAGTAGCACATTGCTGGCAGCAAGGCTACTTTGTATAAAAGTGGGAGGGGTGAGAGAAAAGGCATAAAGGACCCAATTCTCTATTGCCTTGCCACTCACACAGTCATTCAGACCCGCGTAAAACACTACCACGGGTGCAAGGGCGGGCTTCAGGTTTGTTGACATTCTGACCCCTCCGCTGGGGAGGAACAGACACCTTAACTTCAAGTCAAAGCCAAAACCCTGGATCCAAACACTTCTGACCTTTGGAGGGGGTAGTATCCAGATTCAAATCTTGCAGCTCAGAACCATCAACAACAGTCAATCACGGGAAAGATTAATAAAGACCCCAAATACACACACACATAAAAGAGCAGATCTGCACTTGATCACTCAACCTTTACTGAAAAGAGAGACGATGGAGTTTATGGCAGCACTCTGCTACAGCAGCTCTTTGCAGCACAAGGCAACACCCAACACCCCGAGCAACAGAAAAGCAAATCTAATGACTGTATCCTAAGGTTCTTTCTCTTTTCCCGCAATTGGTCTGCTAGGCTGTTATATGCAGGTCACATCAATTAGGGCAGGTCTACACTTAAAACGCTGCAGCTGCACCTCTGTAGGGCTTTAGTGAAGCTGCTACTACACCAACCAATGGAAGAGCTTCTCCCGTCGGCGCAGTTAATCCACCTCCATGAGAGGTGATGGTTATGTGGATGGGAGAAGCTCTCCTGTCGTCCTAGCACTGCACTAGGGGTTAGGTGAGTATCACTGCGTCGCTCAGGGGTGTGGTATAACGCAGTTACACCGATGTAAGTTTATAGTGTAGCCCTTGCCTTCGGTGCTTTGATGGCATACTTGCCTTTGAAGACTAATGACAACGTTCTGGTATTGGACACGTTTTTATCAAGTGACCTGCCAGTGTAGCTGGTCCCTTTGTTGTCTCAGGATTCTCAAGGTCCTGCTCTAAATCTCTGTGCCCTGGCTCACATCCCATTTCCAACAGGTCTTACCCAGTCTAACGCAGGATACTCCCTATCTGATTCTGGCTGAAACTCAAATGTCTTATTAGTTGTTGGGAGCCGTCTCTTATTTTTCTATACATTTTATCCCCATTTCTCATGACCATTACATGATCAAGTAGCTACTTGCTTCAGTGCTGCAGGATTTTGGCTCCTTTCAGTCTTTTTTATATGCACACACATCATTCTGTCTCTCTCTTTTGAGTGGAAAAAATAAAATAAACGTTCCACTGATCCATCCAAATATTCCTCTTGTTGCAATTTTTAAACCGGCTATTTTACACAGGGCCGACATTGTTGAGTTCTTCTTTATTGACGTTCAGGAGGCCTGTGCACAGTTTGTGTCTCATTTATAGCTTTGCTGCCACCACATAGCACAATAAACCAAGAAAGCCAACCAGCAATTCAGTGCTGTTTTCAGCATCTCTGGAGAAGCAGAAACTACCCCATTTTGTTGGTTCCCGTTGCTTGGGAATGCATTGCATTAACATGCCTACGCTCCTACACTGACCTAGTATTTTAAATTTACACTGGATTATTGAGACTTGTTCGCTGCAACTCCTCTAACTGGGATAGTTTGCCTGACATTATGGATTTTGTGTCCGTTATTGCTCCACGTCACATCGAGCTTGAAACCATGCAGATCTCAGCAACGTTCACATAAAAGTCAATAAATAATCAAACAGGGCCAGATCCTGCTGTTCTAGTGCCAGCAAAATTCTTAGTGATGTCTCTTTCTTTCCTCCCCAGCCCAGCCTCTGGTACTAGAATAGACAGAACACTGAGATATTTTTACCACAGTATCATTTATGCTGCCCTAAGCAGGTCTACATTATCACCATTAATGGTTTGTACTGAGATGGCACTTAAGAGCCTATTGTGCTAGGAGCAGTACAAATACAGAACTAAGGAATGGTCCCTGCCACCAGGAGCTTACAAGAGAGCTTAAGAGAGAGCACACTGGTGGCGATGCCTGCCAACGGCTTGACCCCTTATTACATCAGCATTCTCCCATTGCTAGAAGAGGCAGTAATGCAGCCGTAAGAGATTTCATGGAATGAAACAATTTCTTCCGGTGCTTCCTTGCAGCTACCACATTATTTCCTTTCGGATTTTGGTTAGCACTCCTGGTACTAGGAAACAAGACTTTTTTAAAAAACCAGTTACTCAGAACAGCCCCAGAAACAGAACGGGGGCTGTGCTTGACCTTTAGTCAGCAGGAAGGAGCTCAGGTTACAGCAAGTGCTTTCTTGCAGCAGCTCTTTGCAGCCTATTACGATATAATTCAGCAATAACATGCGGAGGAGAATTTTTCAAAATTAAATTTAAAGAGTTGCTTTGGCCAGGAGATCTTTATCAACGTGGGGTAATGGACTAGCAGCGCTTTTCTATTTCCCCCTCACCTCCAGCAGACATGTTTCTTTATTCTCACTCTCTAGGCTGGGTTTTATTAACTTCTTTGCTCTTTATGAATTTAGCACATGGAAAACTATAAATCTGCTTGCAAATTCCTGTTGGGTTAAATACACTGGGTCTGTGAATTAAGGCAGCCAAAAAGAAATCAATACATCTGTGTTTCTCTAACGACACCAATAACTACAACCTAGGTGCTCCCATCTGTGGCAAGGGAAGGAAGAAAAACAGAGCAAAGGCTGAAATGCCCCTTAATAAGCTATGAGTGAAGGGGCAACGCTGGCTGCACAACATGCTCTCCCCACTTCACAGCAACCCCTCTGGCCCTGTTCCATGGGGCTGGCGCTCTGTCTGGTAGCAGAGGATAAGCCGGGGTGGAATCAAGGGAAATAGGCATGTGCTCAAGCACACGCCCCTCCAGCCCAGTGGAAGTTAACTGTAGCATTCACTCCCACACATTACCCACTGTGGCTTCTGCACAGAGGAAAGATGTGTAACAGCACCATGGTTTCCTAGGAGTGCTGGTGCTACAGCAGCCTACAGAGTTGGACAAGGGTCCAGGATCTGGGGGGCTATCTGTCCCCAGGCTTCGCACCCTCCCTGCAGTTCCCCAAAGCCTTCACCCTAAGGATGGAATTCTAAAGCCAGAAACTCTCATTCTCCTGGGCAGTCTGTCCCCTCCCGTGGGCACTTCCCTCCAGAGGCCAAGATGCTCCACATTCTCGCTGTAGTTTGTTCACCCAGGAAGACTTTCCTCAGAGGCAGCATCTGGTTTGCAGGGAGGCTCCTGATTTTTTTTTTTTTTAAACCCAATTTTCCAGCTGGAATGACTAATGCAAAAGGAGGTGAAGTAATTTGCTCAAGGTCACAGAGTCAGTCAGTATTGGGCTCCCTCTTCCCAGGCTCCCTCGAGCCCTTTGCTCTACCCACTGGACGACACAGCTGCACCAGAGTTAACTATGCACAATCCACTCACGGCTTCTCTTCATTACCTCATGTGCCATTCGTATATGACCCTCCCCAATTCATGAAGGGCCAGATCCAGGGCTCCTTACATGGCCTTCCAAAAAACTTTTACCCAAGTAAAGACTGCACAATCATGCCCAAAAGGTACATTTACTGTAGACTACACACCTCACCTATTTTCTCTTTAAAAAAAAAAAAAAAGTTTACTAGGTTTGTGACCAACAACAGTAATAGACTGCAAGTTCGCTGAAGCAGTGACTGTCTTTTTTTTTTCTCTCTTTCCTTAAATACTTGTACAGTGCTTAGCACAACAGGACTCTGATCCTTACTTGGGACTCCCTAAGCATTAACGTAACACAAAGAACAGATATTTGTGTACCGTCGGTACACACTGTAAAGCTCATCTGTTTCCTCGAAGTTTATTCTGGGACTTGACTGAATTGGTTTATGGAGCTGAAAAAGGTGTAGACGTGTGCAAGTGCACTGGACAGGGTATTTGGATGGGCCAGGGCGACACTTTAATTAGCTGCACAATGCTTACAGCACAGGACAGGTATTCCCATCAATCTGAAAAAATAAATCAATAAAATAAATCTAAGCTCAATCATATTTTCATATGCATGGACATATTTAAATATTCAAATCATGAGAGTGATCCTAACAGCTAGATCAAAGCTTATATTGATATAAACCAGATGTATTGTGTTATTGTAAGGCTGGGCCCCGTAACATTTCTGAGGTGGCAATATTAATAAAAAAAAACCGTCATCTGTTTGTAGGCAAGCAGCCATATATTCCTGTTTGATGGGTTAATGCAGAGACAGCCACACACAAAACTGACAAACTAGCACTATTTCCTTGTTTTCAGAGATCTGTAACAAGCAATTTTCGCTAGCTTCCCCCCTGTCCAAGTTGGAAATCAGTATTTAACATAGACGTCCATATGCCCTTTGCATTTTTGGTGGGACAAATGGGGCTCTCAGAGGGTGAAATTCACCCTGTGCCGAGCACCAACCCATGGCCTGTGCACCACTTAAATACTGCTTAAGACCTGAGGCTGCTGCAACTCACACTGGTGGGACCAACCTAGACCCCACCTCCTTTCAGGATCAGGAGAACATAGAGAACCCACCTTTGCCACCACCTCCCTTCTCAGGTGCTGCGTCAAGCCCAGCTCAGCAGGACCCCAAAGATCTGAGCCAGTAACCTGACACCACTTCCAGCAGGAGAGCTCAGAGCATTAGTGATGGGGAGGCAGCGCTCCTCTCTCTGCTCGGTGGCTGGGTTGTATCCAATCCAGGTTGGGAGTGCTTGAAGTAGCCATCAGATGGCTGCCTCATGACCTGTGCACAATGAGTTGTTGGTCTTGGCCCAATTCCTTGTGGATAGGCCGTCTACACCACATACACACACAAAAGCGTCACCACAATGGGATTCCTTGTCATCTGTCTCAGTTGACAAGCAAGGATCCAATGGGCCATGAAGACCAAATGCCCCCTCTCGAGATAATCACTCCAGGTCAGAAAGGGGGAAACAAGAGGAGAAAGTTTGCAGTGCTGTTGATGTGGCATACATGATCCGAGGATAAACTGGCTTTCGCACAGAGGGAGCGTAGCCTAATGAACAGCGTAGGACTCAGGAGACCTGACTTCTATTCCCAGCTCTGCCACTGACCTGCTGGGCGACCTTGGGCAAGTCACTTCTCTGTGCCTCAGCTTCCCCATTTTACTGGCCTTCTTTATCCAACACTTTGAGATCTATGGATCCAAGTGCGATTAACTTTTACTTTATTCATTCTCCTGCAGCTGACAATGCAGCCTCCCTCCACAAGCATGGAGCTCACAAACATGACAACTAACAACAACGAAAGTCCTCAGCCTGTATCAGAGATCTGAGGGCTGGACTGGGTGATGTCATACATCTTTTCTTGCTCTAATTACTAGGATTCTCTGATCATGGTAGAATGATCTGCTGCCAAGGGCACCACTGGTTTTACTCTTTGGCCTGTTGGGAACAGGCTGACTCATCAGTAGATCCCAAGAGCTGCAACGCTGACAGACATTCCCAGGAAACTCTGAGGACCGACACTGTTCTTATTACTGTCTTAAAATACGTCAAGTTTCACAGCTTGCAGGATATCAAGATGTTTCATGCCAACCATGGCTAACAGGACAGCATCTCAACGCAAGCCAATATCAGAGATGCCTCTCTGCACAGGTGATTATAGGTTCTGCCACGAGGGGAGCGCAGGACAAGATATTTCCTGATGGTTATTATAATAAGCAGCAAAGCTAGTTACTGATGCATCACACGCCAAGTATTTCTCCCACTCACATAACCCTTTATTGACACCCTTCCAGGATGGTTAAAGCAAACATGGAGGGATGGGAGATTTGCTTGTTTAAGGAGGTACATAATCAGTTATTTAGATAATTCGCGTACCGCCCTGCTTTGTAACCTGGCGGCCAAACAGGATGACTTGACTGCAAGATCGGGAGCAAACAAACAAAGGAGACACACAAGCACTGTAGGCCAGAACAGCATCCAGGTGTGGAAAGGAGGTTTGGTGTTCATCTGAAAGCCACAGAGGCTTTTTGAAGCCCAACGCTCCTATTCATTACCCCAGCCCACAAGCTGTAAACATACCATTTGGCAAGTGGCATGCGCTGCTGCGAGAAGACAAAGAGAAAGTAACACTCCCTCTGCAACAGCCCAATGCCCCACCAGCAGATCCACAAGCCAGGTTTCTCTTTATATAAATGCCACGGGCAGCGGGTATAATAGGCTAGAGGAGAATCTGCCTCCCCTAGGGCAGCCGCTGCCACGGGACCCCAGTTGTTGGTTTGGCAGGAGGAAATTTTGCTTTTTATTATGCCCCAGGCAGGTTCCGGAGCAGCTGAGGAGGTGGCATGTGTTATTCAGCTTCCTGGGCTCATGAGTAAACTCTCTGGACTCCAGGGAGATTACTGATGATCAGGGGATGTGTCTGAGTAACACATACCACCTCCGCAGCCACTCCGGAACCTGCCTGGGGCATGCCAAAAGCTCAGGTTCTTCTTCCAGAAAAGAGCAGCTTTTGAATTTTCATGGGGTGACTTGAGGTCTGCGGAGGGGAGGCGCAGCTGCAGGGACTCCAACCAGCCCAGGGCTCCTCCAAGAAGGTGGGGGGGGCCCTCAGGCTCCAGCTGGCCTGGACTCCTCTGGCAGCGGGAGGGGGCCACAAGGAGGTGTCTCGGGGCTCTGGCCACAGAGGAGAGATGGACTCAGGCCACGTGGGGGGGGCAGGGGTGCTCAGGCCACGGGGGGACACGGGGAGGAGGTCTTGGAGCTAAGGCCATGGGGGATAAGGGGCCTCGGGCTGCAAGAGGGGCAGGGGGGTTCGGGGCTCTGGCTGCAGCAGGGGGAGGGGGCCTCGGACTGCGAGGGAGGCAGGGAGGCTTAGGGCTCCGGCCAAGGGGTGTGTGGAAGGGGTGGAGCCGGGGGCTAGCCTCCCCAAAGTGAGGCTCCACTCACCACCCATGAGAAACACTAACCAATAGGAGGCGAAAGGGGTAATCCCGCTTGAGCTCTAAGTTGCACACACTGGAGCAAGAGACATTGAGAGAGTTGGTTGTTTCATCAACGTAACTATGCGGCACAGGTTTTTGTGGTGGTGAATGCCTTGCCTTTTCCTCCTTATTCTAAATAAACTACACTTGGCCTTTCAACAGTGCCGTTCACCAAAGCATTTCAAACCACTTTGCAAAGACTGGTTAATTAAGAACAATGGTATTGGTCCATTACTAGATGGAAACAATAGAACTGTCAATAATAATAACGCAGAAAAGACAGGAGTATTCAATAAATATTTCTGTTCTGAATTTGGGAAAAAGCCAGCTGATGTAATCATATCATATCATATATGATGCTGATAAAATACTTTTTATTCCAACAGTAATTAAGGAGGAATTTAAACAACACCTATTAAAGTTAGACATTTTTAAATCAGCAGGTCCAGAGAACTTGCACCCAAGAGTTATAAAAGAGCTGGCTGAGACACTCTCTTGACTGTTAATGTTGACTTTCAGTAAGTTTTAAAACACTGGAGAAGTTCTGCCAATGTTTTAAAAGGGTAAACAGGACAAATTAGGTAATTATAGGACCAACGTTGTGCAAAACAATGCCGTGGCTGATACTGGATTTGATTAATAAAAGAATGGCAATATAATCAATGCCAATCACCATGGATTTATTGGAAACAGATCTTGAGACCTTTTTTGGATGAGATTACAAGTTTGGTTGATAAAGGAAATGGTGTTCATGTAATATACTTAGACTTCTGTAAAATATATGACTTGGTACCACACAACATTTTGATTCAGAAATTAGGAGGATATCAAAACAGTATGCCACTCATTAAATGGAGTTAATACTGGCTAACTCACAGATCTTGAAATGTAACAGTACATGCAGAATCATCATTGAGCAGGTATGTTTCTAGTGAGGTCCTAATAGGGACTGGTTGCTGGTCTTACAGTATTTAACATTTTTATAAATGACCTGGAAAACATAAAATCATTACTGAGAAAATTTGCAGAGGACAAACAGATTGGGAGAGTGGTAAATAATGAAGAGGACAGGTCACTGATTCAAAGCAATTGGGATCCTTTGATAACCTGGACGCAAGCAAACAATACACATTTTAATACAGCCAAATGTAAGACCATATATCTAGGAACAAAAAACACAGGCCATAATCACAAGAGGAGGGACTCTATCCTGGGAGGAAGTGCCTCTGAAAAGGACATGGGGGGTCACGATGGATAACCAGCTTAACATGAGATCCCAGTGCAACACGGTGATTAAAGGGGCAAATGCGATCCTTGGATGTACAAACGGGAACATTGAGTAGCAGTAGAAGATTGTATTATCTCTGCATTTGGCACTAGTGCAGCTGCTGCCGGAATACTTGTGTCCAGTTCTGGTGTCCACAATTCAAGAACAATGTTGATAAACTGGAGAGGGCTCAGTTTAACACAGAAGGTTAAGGGGTGACTTGATCACAGTCTAAGTACCTACATGAGGAACAGAAATTTAATAATAGAGGGCTCTTCAGTCTAGCAGACAAATGCATAACAAGATCCAATAGCTGGAAGTTGAAGCTAGACAAATTCACACTACAAATAAGGTGCAAATTTTAAGCAGTGAGAGTAATTAACCACTGGAACAATTTACCAAGGGTTGTGGTGGATTCTGCATCACTGGAAATTTTAAAATCAGGACTGGAAGTTTTTCTAAAATAGCTGCTCTTGTTCAAATAGGAATTAATTCAGAGAAGTCCAATGGCCTGTGTCATACAGGAAGTCAGACTGGATGATCACAATGATCCCTTCTGGCTTCATAATTTATGAATCTAAGGGTCACAATTCCCATGTGATGTTCCATAGGAATTACCCTCATTTTATATATGGAGAAACTGAGGCACAGAGCAGTTAATGTCCATATTTGCAAAGGTGGCTTGTAATTTTGGACAACTAGGGCCTGATTTTCAGAGGCACCGCACACCTCAGAACCCCAACTGAGGTGACAAGGCAGCTTTGGCTGCTCATCACCTCTGAACGTCAAGGCCCACGTGACTTAAGCAGTGTAAGATGCCACTTTTGAAACAGGGGCTTATGTGACTAGACCAAAGCAATACAACTCATCCCTGGCAGAGGCCGGAATAAAAACCAGGTCTCCTGACTCCCAATCTGCTCCAATCACCACCAGATTTTTTTTTTTTTTTACAAGATGGTGAAGCCGCTATATGCAAAATGCTTATCCTGAAATGCAGGCAAGATTTTTACATAGGTTCGCGTAAAGAAACGCTGAGCACAGATGGTCATATTTTGGCTTCAGTTTCCAATCTCTTGTCCATGGGAACACCCCATGGGATTTCTGCCAGCTGCCAGCCCATAATTTGGCATCTGTTATATCTGGATTAGTAATAAGTAGAGATGGGCCCAAACAAAAACCTTGTATCTGAACACCCCTCAAGCATTGCTGCATGCCCAGCACTGATCAGATTGGATCCCACTCCCACTCCACGGAAGAGCCCAAAGTAGTCAAGTTCATGATATCCTTCCATTTTACAGCTGCCCCCATCCAGACGCACAACAAGCATTTGTATAATGCAGTTCTTGGGCAGGCGGGTGAAATCACGCACCAAGACTGCATTAGAGAGAGAAAGGAAAAGAACAGTTCTAGCAAATTAAGGAAGGTTTCTCTGGGGTAAAATTTAAAACATTTCAAGCAACTGAAAGCTGAATATGAACCTCATACCAAAGGTTTCCTTTGTCAGGTCTGAGGGACTTCCTCAGGTGGAGGAGGCGGGTCTCCAAACCTGGGAAATCACTGAAGCAACTGATACGTAGACTTTATTACATATTGAGCTCATGCGTGGTCTTACTGCACTGCCAAAAAAGTTATCAAGCCAGATTCTGTACTGACTTACATCCTTTCCAATTCCTTGGACTTTGCACAGGCTGGACACAAGTCAGTTTAGACAGAATATGGTCCTTGAGTTTATCAGTGTACAAAGAACCTTGCTCAGCCCACCTGAAGCTTCCATCTGCAACAAATACGAACACCTGAGTTCTTTCACTTCACACCCGCTAACAAGTCCTATTGGGCAATCTGGAATGGATGCGACACAACCGGACTGGACGAGTTACTTCACTTCACTTCCCTGAGGGACATTTTGTCATCTCATTTGCCAAAACCACCAGGCTGGCGAGAAACAGGACAGATGAGGATCTTGATGCTCTTTTACTCCTGTTGGGTGCTGACAGATTTCAATGTCCAACTTCCTTATATCTGTGGGTGGTCATGGCTTTATTGCCCACTGGAAAACGAGCAGAGCCTCCAAAGTTTGAACAGACATCTCTCCTCCCACCCTGGCCTCAGTAAATTTGAATCCTGCTGGAGGGCAGGAACAAGAGCTTTTCAAATAAGTAAGATCCTTAGGTGCAAAGGAACAATATTCTCTCCTTTACATTCTCTGTAGCCCTGCTGTTGTGCTGACTGCAGTAAATTTCACTGCGGCTCGAAGGACAAAGTATTAAGCTTACATGTTGGGACTTTAGGGCCTGACCCCATAATGAGTCCTTCATCAAGACTACTCTCAAATAACGGTGTGCGGGATTAGACCCTTAGGGGAAAGGGCACGCACAATTATTTACAGGGTATATATCCCCAAATACTTCATACTTCACTTTTTGGCCTTCTGAATGTGATAAGTATTAACAAGATATTAAGCAAGTCAATGGAGTTACAGACTCTTATAGCAAGGCTGAATGTGGCCCTCTGTACCCAACGGGGAGAGGAGCATCTCCATCCTTGTAGAGTTTCAAAAAGACACTCATTATTGTAGCATCTGGGAGCCATTGAAGATTTCATAGGAACAGATTCTCAACTGGTGCCAATGAGCTCAGCTCCTCTTACTTCAAGCCCATTCACACCAGCAGAGTATTTAAGCTAAAACGTTTTGAAGTCACGTTGTCAATTTCAGAATTAAAAAAGAGAGAGAGAGAGAAACTTTTAACATTCAGTATGAAAAGTGATAACACAAGACATGCGTGGGTTACCCCACTAGTGCTGGGTGATGCTTCAAACTACTTCCTTACTATTTTAGGACCACACACTCTCCCCGATCTGCACAGAGGCCTTGCTGATGACCCTGGGAGCTGTATATGGACGATAACATGAGATTGTCTACACAGCCCGGATCAGTGAGCCCCCCCAGCCAAGGTCCACAGACTTGGGCTAGTGGGGCACTCTAAAAGTAGTTGTGTAGACAGTGCTCTGAAGTTGCGGCTCAGACTGGAGCTGGGACTCTGGAACCCTGCGAGGGTCCTGTGCTCAGGCTCCAGCCCAAGCCCGAATGGCTACACCACAGTAGAACAGCCCCACTGCCTAAGCCCAAGTCAGCTGACACGGGCCAACCGTGGGTGTTTAACTGCAGTGCAGGCATACTCTGAAGGACCATACTGAGCCACTTCCCATGGTTCGTTAGGCTCCATTCTCTGACCCAGACCAGATTCTGATCAGCACCATTCCAGACTGAAGCTGGATAAACTCCACTGAAATCAATGGAGTTAAACTGGTATAAATCTAACTCTGATCAGAATTTGGTGATGTATTCACACTGTAGTGAACATTTGACACCGGTGCAACTCAGATCACAATTTAGTAGAAGTTCTAGTAGTAGGTATATAGTGGCATTGGGCAGAACTCCATCGTGCTAGGCGCTGTAAAATCACAGAACCAAAGATGGGTCCCCCGGCATTCACACTGTAGCGTTTATTTTCCATTCTTTTAAAAACCTACCCTAAAACACTACAGTATGGACTATACTGGCCTATAATGCTTGAATAACATAGTGAAAGATGGAGTGTCTTGAGCCATCAATGAAGAACACTGTAGTATTTTTTATAAGGGATCTTTAGAGTTAAGTGGGTAAGTCATCACGGGGAGATAAAAGGCAAATTGGTATCATAATCCCCTCTGAAAAAAAAGTATGTTTGTTCTGTTCACCCCCACCGTAAAGAAAAAGCTCTTGAGCATCCCAGACTGCAGGAGATACTAGGGGAAGAAAAGTTATTGATCTGAGAGAATTCATTTTACTATAAGGGGCTGGTACTTTTACTTATTTAATAAAGGTCTGGCGTCAAACCACTGTGAATTTCAGGATTATCTAATTCCATCTAATCTCATTCAATCATTGATGCTCCAGACAGTAGCAGAAAGGAACGCCTGTCCTTTCCTGTCTTCAGGCGCTATCTCTGGTTGCCCTAGCAACATGGCAAATGCAGCTTCAACAGAGCTGAGTATCACCTATCACATTCATCTCTGAATAAGAAGAAAGGAGGAGGTTACAGGGGAGTTTCTGCAATTGGATGGGCAGACACACGCAGAACTGTTGCCGCCACTGGAGGGGAATGGACCCATAACTCTGAATCAGCAAGGCCCGGGAGGAGTTCTGATGGATATACACTCCTGAGGTGAAGCATGAACATGAAGGCAGTGGACTGACTTCCTGCTGTCCAGCAGAGCATGCTTCTTTCTTTTATTACTAAGTTTTATACTAAAAGAACTTGTGGCAATTAAGTGGCCTGCTTTAACTGGAGCTATTTAAAATCCCAGTGCTGTTTTAAAATAAGTTCTGAAAACACTGAGTTAAGACCCAATTAGAGGCACCCACATGACTTCCTTTGCTGCCATATCATGACAGGACTCTTTCCAAGGAGGATTTATTCTCTGTGCCAAAAGTTCTTAAATTCTCTCCTCTAGCACTGAAAATTATTTTTGCTTTTCTGCTCCTTAAATCACGGGAAACTGTTCAAGGAAGGGTCTTTCCTTCTAGATGTTGAACGCAAAATAAATAAGTAACAGGTGCTTCTCTAGCATCTTCCATCCAAAGATCCCAGAAACATGGATTAAACCTTATAACAACGCTGTGACGTAATTCTGCATTGTTAATGGTTTCTAGTTTGCAATGTGGTAAACTGAGGCACAGGAAGGCAAGATCAAAGACCATATTTTTAAGAGTGGCCACTAGTCTGGAGTGCCCAACTCGAGATACCAAGGGCCTGACCTCTATGAGAGCTTTGGATGTTCAGTACCTTTGAAAAATCCTATCCTACTAGGGTATATCAACCTCACCCCCTAGGCTTGAGAGCCCAAGCCGCATCAGTAAAGCACCATCTACACAACTATTTATAGCACATTCATGTGAGCCCTGCTAGCACACGCCTGTGGACAGGCTAGGAAACTTGCTCCCCAGATGCTGTGTAGACATACCCTAACTGTCTAAAACCAGGCACCAAAATTAGAGTCACCCCAATTTAAAGGGTGCTTTTGAAAGCATGGGCCTAAGAGATTTGTCCAAGGTCACAAAGTGACTCAGTGTTGGAGTTAGAATACAACCCAGGAGTCCTGACTCCCAACTCTTGCCACTACAGTTAGGCACCTCAGGTTATTTCTTTATTTCACTGTACTGAGAAAAAGAAAGATCCTATGCTGTGTGAAAAAGCAGCAGCGTTATCCAAGCAAATGGGAAAAGCCTGGAGTTCTAAGACAAGCCTCGCATTAACAAAAGCTGCTGTGTGATCATCTCAACCTGCTGCAATAGCACAAACATAGGTGAGCCATTAGTTCACAAAACAACAGTAGCTTTCAGCCCTCCGAGAGTGTCCACTGAATGCCATTAGGAGTAGCACCACCACCACACTCTCAGTTTCTACCCCTACCTGCTGCCCACACAGAGATGCTCAGTCCTTTCCCAGCTGCAACTCAGGGTTTAATCCCACACACCGTGTTCTGGAAAGCACCCTGCTGAAGTCAAGGCTGTTTACGTGAGCCCCGGTCTAAAATTATATCATCATCCATATTTGGGGTTACGTTCTGCCCTCAGACCTCTCTGTGCAAACAATCAAGAGTGCAGCCCTTTAGATGCAACTTCTCCAAATTTCTGTTGCACACACTGACAGTGCTACCATTTCCTGGCTTTCCCCTACTTGTACTACAAATCTTAGGGGGAAACAATGATCCCTCCATCTTATACAGCCCAGGGCATAGAAAGAGTTATGCATCTACATGAGATGATATTTCTTTTTGCTCTTTCAGTATGTCTATCCAGCCTGCATGCAGAGTAAGCAACAGGCATCTCTTGCAGGCCAGAGAGTATGCTTGCAATGAACCTGTCTTCTTGACTTAGGCTGATGAGGATCCTATGGGCATTTGCCCTGGCTGGAGATGTTAGAGATGAAAGAAAACCCTTGATCTAGCCAAACGCACCTGAAAATGAAGGATACCCAATACAAGGACAATATACAATATTATATATTATGATTATTAAAGGTTATCAAGGAGCAGGGCACATTTGCACACCAAAGCATCCCTATTTTGCAGCTTTCTGTGTAAATGCAAAATAAAGCAAAAACAGCTAAAGTTCTGCTTTAACTAGATCTAGAATATGGGTAAGATTTTTTCCTTCCAGGTTTGGGAATTCCCTCCATCCACCTTCTGAGATATGTTACAACAAAATCCTGCATCAGATTATATTTACGACCCAGGGGAAAGTGTAATTTCCTCTCTGCTCTCACTGGTTTTGTTAAAACAACACAGCCAAAAATAAGAGCAAGGAAATGCATTTCCCCGGTGGGGGGTAGCGTGTACTGGAGAGATACCTTAGTGTGAGAGCAGCAGAAGGATGAAGCAAAGAAGCTAAAGGAGACGGCCATCAATTTCACTTACAAACCCACATGTGATTCATGCAGCGATAAATAGCACAATCAGTGAAACGTCTCTCTGTGCCATCAATTGGAAGATGCAGATTTGGTGACAGAGGGCCCAATACTGCAAGGTTCCCATTGACATCAGTGGGAGCTAAGGATGTGCATCACCTCCTGGCAGGATTGGGCCCAGAGCTGGGGAAGGGGGTTTTCTCAGGCTGTTGGCTTGGTGAAGATGATGCACTTCTCTCTGGGGGAGGATGGGGGTGGAGAAGAAGGGAGGAGGAGGAGACGATGCTGCCAACCAAGATTCAGCAATGGCATCTGTTGTGTAGCAAGAAGCTTGCCAGCCCTGTGGATGAAGGAAACAGACTATGCATAGGAGAAACAGAAGACGACAGTAAAAGAAAAAAAAGAACAATACCTAAGAAGTGGAGGGCAAAGACGAGTGTATAATTCCCATCAAACATTACTCTATTTTTGTGTATATTAAAAACAGAAGGGCTCTCTTCAAAAGGCTATGACAAAGAATGCTGCTTCTCCACTCTCCCTGCCTTACAAGCCCATTACAGAACATAGCATAAAAATGCATCATCGCTACACAGTTTAAACAGAGGACAGTTTATATTTAAATGCGCAGGAAGAAAAGAATAAAATACAGACTGTGGGAATTAATTCTGGTCCCTTCATCAGTTCTGCAGGTTAGGTTCCTTGTTCACTAAAGGCACTTGCCAACAGGTTCCAAACGAGCACTGATCCTTTTGATTAAGGTCAGAAGGTTTGGACACAGACCACTGCAAATTAAAACCAGGTGTCTGTGCCCTGAGGCAGCAGAGACTGCCCCAAGCAGTTTAATGACATCTCTAAATAATTTTGACAGCAAAATTACTTATCCTATCTCACCTTTACACTGCCCTTGACACAATCCTAACAAGATGATGTTGCTTTTGCTGCTTTTATTTAGCTCTACCTATCTCTGCTCTACATTTAACTCTTTTTCCTTGGACTGGTAGATTTTTCCAAACTCACTGGAGTGTCTTTAAACTTGATTCCACAGTTTGCCGGTCATGCAGCTTTAACTGCAAAGCCTAGCTTGCGTCTTCTGACCTACTGGGCTGAATCCACTCCAGCGCTTATTGGTGGTATAAGCCAGGGTGTAGGACCACCCACTCCCCTGGTGCAGAAAATCCACCAAGGGGCACAATGCCGCCAAGCAAGAGTGACAAACTACACTATGCTTGGGGGGTAGGGAAGAGGGCACAGACACTTGATCTACAAGCCTTACGGAGCCCTTGCTGGAAATTAAAGTTACCGTCTCCAAGCACAATCCCTGAAGCAGCAGAAACACTGCCTGCCATCCTGCCTCTGACCTCAGGCATGAATTCCCCATCCCCAGCACCAAGTAGGGTTACTCTGACTCATTATGTACAAGCCCCATTAAGTCCCTGGCGGCCCTGCTCCTAGCCCCGCAATGTAGTAGCCCACAGGCATCCACCTTGCTTCTTTACTCCCTAGAACAGCAGCAATCTTGACTGTAGCTGCATTACAGCTCCCATTTTTACCCAGGTTGGTAAATATCCTCCACCTTGTACCCTTTAGTGTCCCCGGAAAGTTAACTCCATTTTCCTAGACTGGGAAAGCTTATGCACCTCTACTATTCACTCTCCATATTGTGCTCCAATTAATGTTTTCCTTTTCAGAGCGCTTTTCATAATCTGCAAAACTAAATCACGCACCAGTTCCCTCCACCCCATTGCTCTTACCCTTACACTTCTATATACAAAAAATAATTAAATGTCTCATCCATGCAACACCTTCTTCCAAAATCTCCAAGGCAAATGGACAATAACAGAGCAATTGTAAGGCATTCTGCACAAGGTTTGGCCTTGAAGCCTACTCAGGAGTAACTGCTAGCACAGAACACAGCTTCCCACTTAACAGGCAGCATCTTCCAGGTATGCACTGGTTCTCTCATTCACCTCTAGGTGCAACTCAAGCTACAGGTTTTGCTCTGTGATGTCTGTAAGGTCCCAGGACCCAGCAAGTTTAGAGACCTGCTCTCTCACTGCCACAAGAGCAGCTGATGTGTATTTGCTCACAGCCTCTGCATTTGAAAGTCTTGGGGCTAGGGGTTGAAGACTTAACTCTACAGTGGTCTGGCAAAGTCGCTCTTGTTCTTCTCAGCGGCATAGCATAGTGTTTTTCCTCAGACTCCTCCCTGAAGGGGGTTGTCCATGAGAGGCATATATCGGCTGAACCTTTGGGGCTGCGGGAGTGTTTTGGTTAACGCTGGAGGTCAGGCTCAGAAAACGGGTCCAATGCATGCAATTTAAACGTCCCCTAAATAAATCA
This sequence comes from Chelonoidis abingdonii, assembly GCF_003597395.2. Classification (NCBI taxonomy): domain Eukaryota; kingdom Metazoa; phylum Chordata; order Testudines; family Testudinidae; genus Chelonoidis; species Chelonoidis abingdonii. The sequence goes on from NC_133791.1 coordinate 9,562,302, forward strand.
ACTACAAAAATCCTAAACTAAACTGAATAATTCAACAACAAAACCTAACTAAACTAAAATGTGCTGGATTAAACACAACACTTTTCATCAGCATGAAACCACAAATAAAACCAGCAAGCTGTGCCAAGGGCCGCCAGGAATAAAATGTGTGTAAATGTGCTTCCCAGAGGGGCTTTTTCTACAGTCACGAGGGAATCTCCAAGGACACAAAGGCAAAGCTGAAAATAGCTCCCTGAATGCAAACCCCAGGATCCGTGCACTCCAAAACTCACATTGGAGCCCAAGAGCCAATCCATTCAGTTGAAACCAAGTTTTCAGGCTCAATCCTCCCCATGAAGGCACCCAGGAAAGCAGCCATGACACTGAGCAAGTCCTATACAGGTGATTTTCACTGGAACAGCCTCACCTCATGCATGAGTCCCCAAGCTTTGGATCAGCTACATTCCAGCCCCGCAGCCAACAGTAGGGATCACAGCTGGGCTGAACTTCCAGTCTGGCTACTCTCTTCTGACCCCTTCAGGTTGACAGAGGCACCGCATAGCATTCGTCTCCATCCCAAGGGCAGACGACGCAAGTTACTCTGCCGGGTACGTAGGGAGAGTGGCTCTGACCACACTTGGATAGATCGAAGGAAAACCCATCTCAGGACCCCTGTATAGCTGTATTACTAACCCCACTGCCTCTGACCTAGGGAACACTGCATGTTTCTCGGCACCTTTTGAGCTTAACAATGGGAAATTTAACTGACCCCACACACTTTGTTTCTAAATTAAAAAAAACAATTTAGATCTTTTCCAACCTCACACACAATTGTGTGGTGATGACAAGAGCCAGCCCCAAACGAAACAAAACAAACACCCTCTATGTCTATCAAATCAACGGCAAAACTGGGCCCCAGTGAACAAACGAAGTATCATTGTCACTGAACAAGTTATGCACAATTACCATGAGCCCTGGCATGCAAGAAAAGAGGTAGAGGGATTTTAAAATATATTTTATTGGGATTTCTTTTTTGTTTTAATGCACCTATGCCACGACAGGGTTTTAAGAAGCCTGCCCTTCCATCTTTACATGTGCTCTGCCCATCAAACCCAGGGTAGGTAAGGCAGACTTTCAAAGAGAAACCCTGGCTGTGAGAAGACAGAACTGAAAAAAAGAAAGAAAGAAAATCCCATGTTAAATCCTAAGACATTTTCAGAGGCAGCCTGGCTCAGACCATTATGAAAAATACTCTAAGGGTCACACTGGTGATGGAAACAAACATATGAGATCCATGCTTGAAAATGCTTCCCCTTTGCTATACTGGGCATGCAATCCTGGACATTACAAATCTAAACCTTTTTGCTCTGAGAGAGATTTTAGTGCTGGCCTCTGCAAAATCCTGTCCTCCCCCACTTTGCTAAGGTAGGGTGACCAGACAGCAAGCATGAGAAACTGGGACGGGGGTGGGGGGTAATAGGAGCCTATATAAGAGAAAGACCCAAAAATCAGGACTGTCCCTATAAAATTGGGACACCTGGTCACCCTATGCTAAGGTGACTATCCCCTATGAACAGGTTAGGCCTTCCTCAGGGGCCTGGCACAGCCAGAAAAACCACTCATCACCACCAAGAGCAGCACAACCCTATGGAGTCTAAGGGCTCCTTTAATTGCAGAGCCAGAGTTACTGGCACTGTGCGTGTGCAGGAAAGTTTAAGGGGACTAAAGAGAAATGCTGAAAAATGGTTCATAGCTGAAATGCACTGGAATGCACCAAAGGGCCTTTTGTAATTTCAGCCATTGTTAACTGAAAATATTTGGGATCCGTGTAAATGGAGGGTACAGATCTAAGTGTGCAATTTACAAGTCTCCTGCCTGCAACGATTTTTCTGCCTTCTTGGCATCCTGCATGTGCAGCAAAACACAGGGATAGAGACCCAGGCAATTTAACCTCATCTGAACTACAAAGACTGAGGGTACATGAACCTAGTGTGGGGGGGGGGTCTAGCCCTCCTTAACCGCAAACACAGAGGGTGCATGGAAAAACAGGGGTGAAGGCCTATGCAAACTCTCCTTAACCGTGAAGATTTAGAAATGATGCATGAAATCCGGAGCTCCAGCCCCCTTTAATTGCAAAGCGGGGGGAGGGGGGTCGGGGAACACAGGCCTGTGCAGCGCCCGGACTCACCTAATGGCAAAGCTTTTTTCTGCCTGCAAGCGACTGTGTCCATGCCAGGCACAAACCAGGGCGGGGGATGCGTCTGTCCGTCTGCCCTCTCCTAGCCCCGGCGTGACCCCCCCGCCCCCCGCCCGATTCCCCACGCGCCCGGGGGGCTCGGCCCGCGCGGCTCTGATTGATGCCCCGGTCAGGCTCCGAGACGCGCCCGGGGAGGGGGAGCCGCTGCCGCTGCCCGAGGGAGGAGACGCCGAGGCAGCAGGCGAGACGCGGCTGCTCCTCCTCCGCCTCGCAGGAAACCAGCGGTCGGTCACAGAACTAGCCGAGGCGCCGGCCGCCGTCTGCAGCTGCAGCAAACGAGCTGCGACGGGGAGGGGGGGGAAGCTAGAGCGATCCGGGCTCTGCTGGGGGGAAGGGAGCCGAGCCGCATTCCTTGCTGCTGCTCTGTGTGTGTGACCTCCCCCTTGCTAATGCGGGGGTGTGGGGGGCACCCCCATTACAACCCCCCTGCAGGGGGGATCCACATCAGAAGTCCCAGCCCGGTTCCTTAGCTGCGAAGGCACCAACCAAGTGGCCTGCTAAACACACACTGGCGCTCTCCCTTGCAGACCCATGCCCTGGAGAGGGCTGTGCAGATCCTCTTTAGGAGGCCAGGCCACATTCCAGGTCGGGAGATGCCCTGAGAAAAATGACCCCTTCTGACCCCTTTGCAGACAGGAGCTCATGTGCGATGGCTGGCCACGTTCCTCTGTCAACCCCGCCCAAGATGGTGGGGGGGGGGGAAGGGGTCTTGCTTTCCTTTTGCTGGGTTGATTTTGCTTTTGACGGTTTTACAGCAGCTGGTAAAAGGTTCAGGCCCAAGGTAAAAATCTCCAGCTCCTTAGAGGTGCTTTCGCAAACTGGTTCCATGGCCATATGCAATTTGTTTTCCAAATCAATCCTCCCTTATCAGACCCCAAAAGGAGCCAGAGGGGCCTTGAGAGCAAGCACTGATTATGATTAAAGCTCTTGATGTTACAAATTCGATTTGACAGGGTAGAAGGGTTGGATAAATTAAATGTAACCTTTGCATAAGGGAGGGTGGGGCCGGGGCCAGGGCCAGGTGTTTGGGCTATTATGCTCTCAGCTTGCAGCACCAGCAGGAGTAACTCACCCATAAGCAGCTGGCTCTGCCCCATTTCAAAAACAATTCATGAGCTTGGCTGGCCCATTCCTGTTGACAGTAGGCTGCTCTCATTTACACCAGATTCCCAGCAGTATAAACTTCCCTGGATAGTATCAGGCCCTCAGTTTCATTGCATGCTCTTGATACAAGCATAGCAGAGGGACCCAGGTCTCACGGGTGTGATTCACACTTTCCTGCTATATCTATAAAATACAGTAAGTTCTGTGTAGGATGGCTAAGAGCCCCCTGCTCTCATTGATTCTTAAACCACAGTCATCAGACAAGGAAAGATAAATTGTCCCCATTTCTTAACTGTTTCCTAGTATAATTGCTTTGAATATATAGTGCATGCAAATACTACAGCGCCCTGTCAGGGGATTCCAGATTCCATGTGAAACTGCCAGTACACACTGGAGAGAGAACCAGCCAAATCATGCTTGCCTGACAAAGGAGAGTAAAGTGCCAGTGGAACCTCTCATGTGAGTAAGGCAAGTGGGATTTGGTCCATGGATAGTCACTCACTTTTTTGTTCATGCGTTGTAGAAAGAAGAGTAAAGTTAGCATCGATAAGGTTGCCCTTCAGCAGAGGAAGGGTGGTCTGGGAGTCAAGGTTCTGTTCTTCGTTCTGATGCAGTTTTCCTACATGTGACCTCAGGTAAGTCACTTAAGATCCAGTCCTACAATGAGATCTACCAAGTATAGCCCTGTGTTTGTGCAGAATCCCACTCGAGTCTGTGGGGTTCTATGGGAACACAGGAGGCCACTTGTATGGATCTTGTTGTGGGATCGGGGCCTGATTTTCCAAGGTATTGGGCATCCAGAAATCCAGATCAAGTCATTGGGAGCTGCAGGTGAAAGTCAGACCCTCAAACCCAGAGGTGGTTCTAAGGGCAGGCAAACATGGTGATCGACCTAGACTCCAACTTTCAGAGGGTGCTGCACCACTCAGACTTTTTTAGGGGAAGGGGGACAAAAATGTTTTCTGTCCTGGCTGTCAAAAGAGCTCAAACATCTAAGGCTATGGCTACACTCGAAACTTCAAAGCGCTGCACGTACTCCACATCCTCATGGAGTTTAGCTTGCGGTGCTGGGAGCCGCGCTCCCAGCGCTGCGGCACTGTTTACACTGACGCTTTACAGCGCTGTATCTTGCAGCACTCGGGGGTGTTTTTTTCACAACCCTGAGTGAGAAAGTTGCAGCACTGTAAAGTGCCAGTGTAGCCATGGCCTTAGTATTTCAGCTACACCATCTTTAAAATGAGGATAATGGCACTTCCCTAGTGCACAGAGATGTGGTGAGGCTAAAGGAATGAGAGTTTGCCCGTGCTTTGAGACACTATTATGCAAGATGCTATATAAGTACATTGTTTTTACATTTTAATTTCTAAAAAGGAAACAAACATTTTATTTTAAAAGGACTTGTATTAAGACACATCAAACATAATTATCTCCATCTTTCACTTCAGTCATTTCTTAATAACTTTAGGTTGTCTTCCTGGAATACTACAACATACTCAGTGGTTTTAACAAGCTTATGAAAATAATGGTTAGCTTTCTCATAGCACGATCTACACTCAAAGTAAGGAAAATTATGCCAAGAGCATGCTGATTGCTACACAAAAACAAACAAAATAAAAGCCAGTTGCTGTGCTAAAATAATCCAGAATAAAGGTTATTCTGCTGTCAGAACCTTTCCTCCTTCATCTCACTGGGAGAAGGGGCTGGGAGACACATCAAGACGGATTTTCTTTTCCTTTCCTAATACTAAATGAGCTTCTATTTCCATTGATATCAGAAGTTTTTTTTAACTTTTTCATATTTAGACCATATTTTAACATGGAGATCATCTCCAAAACAACTCCCCTCCCAACTGCAATCAGGTGGCATCTCTGAGGCAACAACAGCAATTGCTTATGTAGAAAAGTAACCTTAGGAAAGTATTTAGTGTCATTTTAGCTGTCTTTTAATGCAATTTAGCAGCTGGAAATGAGCAGCCATCATGTGATCAGCAAGTGCTCTGCAGACACCTTGATCCATGGACCAAAGTAAAGGAACCTCTCTGATCTGTAGTGTCAATAATAAAAAAAAAAAAAAAAGGGCACAAAGGGCCCAAACGTGTAAACACTAATTACCCAGCATAGTGCTTACTACTGTGAGTTGTGTCACTGAAGTCAGTGAGACTACTCATGGTAGTAAACATTATGGGTGAAATTAGGGCAACCAAATAGCAACTGTGAAAAATCGGGACAAGGGTGGGAGGTACCAGGCACTTATATAAGACAGAGCCCCAAATATTGGGAATGTCCCTATTAAATTGGGACATCTGGTTACCCTAGGTGAGATCCTGGCCCCATTAAAGTACAATGCAAAACTCCCATTGACTTCAGTGGGGCCAGGATTTCAACCTATGTGACTTACTAATTGTGAGATAGTAATGAAAAAATATATAGTGAGATAAATAGTATCTTTAGATTTTGTTCTGTGATGACTTTTTCAGTGTAAACAGCTACAGCACAATATGCGCTCAAAGAGTTAAGTTACAAATATAGATTATATATTTGCTTTGACTTCTGCAGGCCACTTACTGAACATTTTTCTAAGCAACTTTTCATTTAAACATGCAGATGTATATGAATATACACAGAGGAATCATTTAAATTCTGGGATTCTAAATAAAGATACTTTACTTTCTGGGAGATTTACCATGTATGACCTCATAAAGACAACAGAAGAAAAAATATCCTTCTGGATTAAAAAAATATATCGAATAGCATTTGTTTCCACAGTTCTCATTATAAAAATGCATTCAGTTACAATGATTCTTCCAACTCCAGTATTTAGTTTAGTTGTGTGAACCAAACAGGATTTTAACTGATGAAAATAATTGTAACTGTATCTTTATCATGAACACAGATATCCCAGCTACACATATTTTTAATGTCTTAGTTCTATGCAAGACACACTTCTGATTCCGCAACACTCTGTATTTATGACATCACCATCTTCTCCATGGAAATCCTGATGTCACACATAATGAGATTTTAAGAGTTCCCAAGAAATACTGAGATGGGGGATGGAAAGCACTGTGAACTCAATGTTTAAGGTGAAGCAAAACAGAGCAATAAAAACAATGATCACTGTCAAGGATGAGAATGTTATAAAAAAAAAACAACATAGGTGGTAGCTCCAAGATATGTTTGTTGTTAATCCTTCTCAAGTTTATCTAAACCTTTTGCAAAACATGAGAATTCTGATAACATGTGGGTACTTTTAATTTCCTTTGTTTCAGTTGCTTTACCCTTCCGGAAAATACACACACACACACACACACACAAAGCGGGGGTGAGGCTGGAGCTGGTGAATGATTTGCAGTTTGCATAGCTGTGATATTTCCCCTGGTCAATCATACATGCACACTCTGCATTACATCCTTTAGGTTAAGCACTGCTTTGCCCAGCTGCTCTGTTTGCAACCCCCCCTTCCTCTGACATTTAACAAGACTGCAGCTATGCTCGCAGTGCAAAACAGCACTTTGGAGAAGGCTCAGGGACTGACACCCCTAGCCCTTTAAGATCACAATTCCGTGTTTACAGAAGGAAAAGAAAAAAAATAGGAAAAAAGAGAGTGAGGAGGAGATTTGACTAAAACACATATTTTAGCAATAATCTTACCACTGGAGACGAAATTCGACACCCAGGGCAATCACAGATTGGAGGATGTACCTGTAAGATTCCTTTGGACATAAGAGTCTTCAAACTTTTCCCTGGATGCAGAGGAGAAGAAAAAGAAACAGCACTGGTTTTTTAAAACAAATAAATGGCTTTGCAGAAAAAGCAGCTCGGATCTTTCCATGCAAACTCCCAGAGCCCTTCTCTTCCCGTTCCCACCCGACATGGCTCATGTTCGTACCTTAACTGAACTTTCTACCCTGTAGAAATCGGGCAGAGAACCACCAGCGCAGCCCTCATTAGCTTCCTTCTAACCTTGTTAAAAACGTTCTCGCAGTCTGCAGAGATGACTAATGAAGCTAACAACCAGGCGCTCCAGCCCTGCATGTCCACCCCCTTCCCCCACCTCGCACACACCACCCCGGGGCCGTTCTGGACACGGGCAAGGGATGGATTGGCAATTAAAAGCTACGGAGGAGCCATTGAATGCAAACCACAAGGCAGCACGAGACAGCTTCTCCCCCTTCCCTCCTCCATCCATTTAACCTCAGTCCTCCTGACTCACCCTGGAGGGACTGAGATTTCCTGAAGACAGCCAGGAGCCCAGTGATAAAAAATGAGGCGAATAATAATCATTAGAGCGGCCCCTGGAGTTATACCCCTCTTCTCTGGCGATCAATAAACAAGGCGAGGTGTCAGTCACCTCCTAATGGCTCTTCAGACCCCTGGGCTGACACCTCCAGCTCTCAGCTAATTACATGTCACACTGACACTGTCTTTCCGCCTCTCCCCCCGCTCCGCCTCCCTATGCAGCGCGTCCAGGGAGAGCCAAGTCCTCAGCTCTCCACCTGCGGAGACACCCGCCGCTCCTCTCCGCCGTCCCCGGGTTCTGGACCTGCCCAGCTCGGGTCCAGCTGCGCCGGGGGAAGTGGGCAGCTGTCAGCAGAAGGCAGAGCCGTCGGGGTCCCGCACCACCCAGCTGCTGGGCTGGAGGAACCCCCCGCCCCCTCCTTCCCCGAGGCGCCTGTCCTCATTTACAGAGTGACAAGCCGGCACATTTCTGCTTCAAGCACTCACAACTTCCAAACTCGCCCCCTCCTCTCCAAACACATGCAGCCAGGTACACAAACACAGAGACAACTACACACAGACAGCCACTACTATACACACAAAGATAGCAAGAATACACACAGTAAGTTATATACACAGATACCACACATACACACACACACACGATAAAGACAGCCACAACTATACATACATAGATAACAACGACCCATACACATTGCCACAACTATACCCACACACGGATAACAACAATACATAGACACAGAAAACCACAATTATGCACACAAATAGCGATAAACACAGAGACAACTACACTCTTACACACACACAACTGCACCACACAGAGACACAACTATACACAGGACAACTACAGAGACAGCTATAGTTGCGCGAACGCACACACACAAACCACAACTACACACACACTGCTCACACAGCTCTAAACAGAGACAAGAACCACAACTATACACACACACACACACACACACACAGCGAGCCATAACCGCATGCACAGAGACAACCACAACTATACACACATACACACCCCCCCAAATCATACCCCCCAAAAGGAAAAATCTGCCCCCGGCGAGCACTTACTTCACCCCAGCGCTGCCCGCTCCGGCCTGCACCCGAGCAACAACCGCCCTGTCTCGCCAAAGCCATGCCGGCTACTGGGCTGTTTCCGTTCGCCAATTGCAACCTTTTGTGAATTTCGAAGTGCCGCGCACCCAGCGGCCTCCCGAGTTCCCCTCACTCGGTGTGGCTGTGTCAGGTGCGGAGAAAAGTGCCCAAACCCCACCAAGGGTATCCCCCTCCCCCCTTCTAATCCACAGTCAGTTGTATGCGCTGGCACAAGACCCAGCTCCCCTCACACGTCTCCCCCCAGCCTTCCTTGGTTCAGCCTCTGCCCACATTGAATGAAACTTCTTCAGCAGGATGAACTCCCCTCCCCTCCCTCTCTGCGATCCCCAAGCTCCCGTCCCCCGCAGGAGAGCCCGGGATCGGGGGGAATCTGATAGTTGGAGGGGGTGTCACTAAAAAGAGAGGGGCAGGGATCCCAGAGGGATCCCCCCCGCCAATGCTCACACGCCATCAGCCTCTCTCCCGCTTTCACAATGCCTGGCTCTTTAGGGAGAGGGGTGTGCGCGGCAGACGGCCGTGCCAAGGGGCACCCCTACCCGAGGGGCAATGTTAGCCATGCCCTTACCTTTGTGCCGGATGCTCCGCTTCCAGTCCTTGGCGGTCTCCCTGCCGCTGACAAACTGGAACTCGTTAGGGGTGAGCCACTCTCCCCGGTACCGGATGGAGGGTCCTTTGCTGCCCTGGCATAACTTACTGATGTAGAGCAGCGCCTTGTTCTCCCCGCACTCCACCTCGATGCATGGCTCTCCGTTGTCAAAGAAGGGCTGGAAATCCGGGATGGAGGAAAAGCGCTCCAGTATCAGGTCCTCGGGGAGGTGGTGATGGGGGTGGTGCGGGTGGTGGGTCTCGGGGAAGCCCAGGTAGGCACGGTGGTGGTGGGCAAAGATCTGGTCGTAAGCCGAAGGGTGGGGGGTCACCACTGGGATGGCAGCGGCCGCTAAAGGGGCCAGATAGTCAGGTAAGGTCTCCATGGGCTGGTTAAAGGCAGCCAGGGCCATCTCCTCCCTGTCAAGTCGCTCCTTCTTGATAGCAGGCATGGTGCCGCTGCGCTCCCAGTGCGCCCTCGCCTCTCCAAAGCACAGTGGCTCTGATGTCTCCGGTGCAACTTGCCCCCGCTCTGGCTGGAGTTTGGATGAAATGCGCCAGCAGTAGCAGCAGCAGCAACAGCACCTTTTGCGCTCGGGTGCAGGAGGTGGCGGGTAGTATCCCCCGGAGGAGCCTGCTAGCAAATCTCCTCCGCTGGCTCCCCAGCACAGCTGTCTGGGATCCCTCTCCCACCAAGAGGCTAATGCACCGTAGACCCGGGAGCCGCTGTGCTGCTCGGAGATCTGCCCCTCTGGACTAATACCTGACATCTTGGAGAAGTCTCTGCGGCCGTAGACATTATTTTGGTTTAAAACGCGTATTGATCCCCCCACAGCCCTGATCGACCCACCTTCCTATCACGCGGGAGGATTCCCCGCCACACGTCCCCTCGCCCAAGGAGACCTGGCTCCTTGCTTTTCTTTATTTAATAATGACAATTACACCCCGCGCCCCCTGCCCTCTCCTGCTCTCTCTCTCCCCTCCCCTCGCTTGCACCAACTGGACACCGCTGTGGGTCCCAACGCGAACCCCCTCCCCACTAGTTTGACCAGGGAAGAGAAGAAGTTTTTCGGGGCTGCTCCGCTTTCCCCTGCAAGCTGCAGAGCCGCTGCCTCTGCTTATGGCGTTATTAATGACTGGTCCTTACTATGATTAGAGCCCGTTTCGCCTCCGGGCTACAGCAGTAATACCAATAACGCCCAGCTGTGCCACCACCCTCCTAATGAGCTGCTGCCACTATATGGCGTAACCCACCCCCCGGCGCACTGCCCCCGTCCCGCAGGTCCCTACGTGTGGCGGGCTGGGGCTGGGGCTCCCCCTCCACCCCGGGACAGACAGACAGACAGAGGGAGAGGTTCTCAGAAGTCACATAGTGCAGTTCGGAGACTCTGACCAAACAAGATTTCCCTTCCCCGCCGCTTCTCTAACTTGGGCCATTTAAGCAGCACGGGCGCTTGCACACACACACACACACACACACACACACACACACACACACACCCCACACCAAAAGAAAAAAAGCAGCAAGCGCTCACTCCTGGAGAGGGGGGGTTAGCGACGGACGACAGGCTGGCTCCATCGCCCCAAACGGAGCGTTTCTCAGCCACAAGGGTGTGGGGCTGGTTGCAAATCCCTGGTGCTACCTTGGAAAGTCAATATGCAGCCGTATGAATGAATGGGGGTGGGGGAGGAAATTCTCTGGGCACTTACTATGTTAAAGGCGTGAAGACAAGGGGGAAAAGCACATACTACAAAGTATATTCATTTTCTCTAGATCTCTCTCTTGATACACACTGTACAGTTTTACAGTAGTTTAGAGACTCTCTTGCGAAAATCTATAACCTGTAAAGAGAAGTTAGATCTTTCCTTCCTCCTGAGGCAAGGGGCAAGAGATTTAATAAATATAAATTAACTATGAGTCATGCTAGTCATGCCATGAGTTCCTTCCCAGCTGTACAGTCTCTGGGAAATAGGCACAGGAGATGATGATTGAGGACTAAGTAACTTGTTTGTTATGGTAAATGTGTCTTGTATAGGATGGAGCAGGTTCCCTATACTGGGGTGCAAAGGTACAGTAGGGTGCACTATAACAGGAAGCCTGATGAGGACAGATGTGCTATGATGGAATAAGTGATCAAGAAGAGAAAACAATCAAATGATCCATTTCCAGCATTTTACATTAAATATGCCCAACAAGTCTTGCAAGGTAAGTGACAGAAGAGGACCCTTAACCCCACCTCAGTAACAAACACTCTAAGCTTTCTATCAACATATATCCTTTTATTTGGCAGGCTGAGGGATAACCCCAGACTAAACATGCTCTGCTGCCAACAAGATGTGTGTTCATTGTTAGGACAATCAACCATCAGCAGAATTAAGGGGTCTAAGTGGAGCAGTTCCTAAATAATCACCCTTTGCAGTTGTAGAATGTTCTTTAACTGAAGGACCTCAAAGCACTGCACAGACTTGGGTGAATTAAGCCTCACAGCACACCTGTGAGGGAGGTGCCATTATGCCCATTCAACAGATGGAGAAACTGAAGCCCAAAGAGGTCAAGACTCAGACTGTGAACCCGTTACTGGCATGAAGGAGCAATCTACCCGCACAAGTAATCAGTCCCACTGTAACTGCTCACCAGTGCAGATAAAGGGTACATATTCTGGCTCTAAGTGATTAGCCCAAGATCTCATGGGGGTGTTTCTGCCCCCTTGCTCACAGCGAACAGCACCGTGCTCTGTAGGTAATGCCCTATAATCAATGGACTACTTGTGTAGAAAGAACCACTCCACCTAATTAAGGGTAGCAGAATCAGTCTTATGGTGTCTCAGTGGTAGAACTTGGGAGGGAACCTGGAAGTGCTAGATCTCAGCCTCCTCTTGAAGCTATTTGGCCACAAGCCTGGTTCATAGGATAGTGCTACAGTTTGTTCCCCAATGATGCAAACTCTGGAACAATTTTCACCTACAACACCTTTGTAGGCTTGGCTTATCTGGAATCAAAATTAGCACACCGCAATGCACTGAAACCACATCTCCATGATTCCTCCAGGAGGGTGCACAGGACTACCTCACCTCTTTACAGCTCCCAGACCCTACTGACCCAACTGCCCTGAATTCAGACTTGAATACTCTGCCCAACTGCATGCTTGTGTTGCCATCCATCCAGACAGCCCTTAGCAAACAGCTGTTATGAAACCCTCCTTAACTCTGAGACCTTTTATTTACCTTCAAAAAAAAAAAAAAAAGTTGGCTTGCCAAGGGGGTTTTCCCAGTACAAATTAGCACCCTCACTTTTCATCTCTGGAGAACTAAATTCAAATCTGGGGTTAGTCATAAATGAAACGAATGTGGCAATCTCATTTCTAGCCCCTATATGAAAAGACATCTATAGGCAAATGTCTATCTGCTCATGGGTGTTTCATTCCTGGAAGAGCAGACATTGTTGCAGGCCACAATAGAAATACTTTGGTTGTGTTGTGCAGAGGCTCAGCAGGGCTTTGAGCTCCCACACAGACCTGAGGTGTGCTGGCAGAACTGGGAGAAATATGCTCTCTGCCTGCACACACTATACTTTAGCCTGTCCTATCCATCTCTCATTCTCACAAGCACCATAATTTACTACTGAATGAATCCCAGTGACCTACTCACCAGCTCAACTAAAGCATAAGAACACCTGCTGGAGTCCAACTGTCTGGATGGCTCAGTTCACAAGTGGGAAGCCTGACGGTGTTCAGCTCTGGCCTCCGCAGAAGAATTCTCAGGGTTAATGTAAAGAGATTCACCAGATCAGAAAGATATTGACAAATTCACACACACCAGAACAACACAGAGAACCACATACAAAGAAGGCGCAACTTGCAAATGCTAAAACGAAGGAGCTGGAAAATATTTGGAAGTCTGGGGGCAAAATTTATCACTGCTGGGGCCGGGATTCATCCTGAAAACCCCATGCATCAGTGCAAGGTGCAGTGTGCAGGAGGGATTCGTTCTTGGAGGAGAGCAGGTAGTGTTTACACTGTTGGCATCATCCCAGGTTTCACCAAGCTAGGTCAGCTTTAAAAGGATGGTCAGAGCTCCATTGGGATCCCTCTGGCAGAGGCTGCCTGAGGCTATGCTGAATCAGGGAATCCTCCAGGTGCACCTTCCTCGGCAGGTACAGCCCACTTTTGGGGCTGCACTAACCAGCTCTGGTCTTGCAGTGAAGTAGAGGTTGTGGGTGTCTTGCCCTCCTGCAATCTGCACTCAAGAGGCTCTTTGTAGCAGGGACTCTCTTTTTGTTCTGTGTTCGTACAGCACCTCACGCTGGTCTATGACTGGGACTCTGAGGTGCTATTGCAGTACAAATAATATTAAATTTTCCACTGCCAGGATCCCTGCATCCTAGAATGTATCACTTAGGGCTAAATCAAGCTCAGGGTCTTTTATTTTTCTCTCAGATCAAATGTGCCAGACAAGTGCAATGTATTAGCTATATTGTAGACTAAGTTATGAGAAGAGATGGTCTTGTACTTAAAGCACAGAACTGGAGGCAAAGAGACCACTGACTTCCTGCGTGACCTTGGATAAGTTATTTACATGCACAGGGCCTCAGTTTTCCCATCTGTAAAATGGGGATAATACTTTCTTTAGTTTAACTGGTTGTTGTTCTTTGTATTACAATAGTACTTAAGAGTCTCCAGCTGAGATCAGGGATCCATTGTGCTAAACCCTGTATACACACATAGTGAGAGACAGTCCCTGCCATTAAATAGACAAGACTGACAATAGGGTGCGAGACGAAACAGAGGCACAGAGGGGTCAGTGAAGTGCGTGAGTTTACAGATTAGATTACTGGGACAGCAGGGAGTAGAACCAAAGTCTCCCAACTCTAATAATGCCTATATAGCACTTGTCATCAATAGACCTCAAAGTGCCTCCCAATCTGTAAAATATTTATTCTCACAATGCCTCTGCGAGGTATGGCCGTGCTATTACCCCACTGCATAAATGGGGAACCGAGGCACAGAGAGGCTAAGCGACTTGCCCAGGATCACACATGATGGCTACAGCAGATCAGGGAACAGAACCCGAGTCGTAGGACAGTGCCTTAACCACAGGGCCACACTTTCTCCCCAAAGGGAGTTGTGATGCTTACATCATTAATGACTGTGAAGTGCTCTGAAACCTTTGGATGGGAAGTGCTGGAGAAAGGCAGAGTATTAGAACCATTCCGATATTTATCCCTGGAGTTGTGACTCAAAGAGATATCAACACCTTCTCTCCTTCATTCCTCTCCCCAGGTCGTCTCCATAAAATTACCGTGACAGTATCACACCAGTTATGGGAAGCAGGTTTGTCCCTGAAACATGCTGTTGAATTGCCCTGTGTTCACTGAAAGACAGAAGCAAGACCAGTCCAATAACCATGACACCACTTCCTGAGCCAATCAAGCTTCTGCCTGCCCCAGAGGACATCAGGCTGTCTAACAGCCAAGACTCTGGGCTTTTTAATCTTTTGTTGCATGCCAGGTGTAGCCCTGCCATGTGATGCTCTGTGTTCACTGCAGCACGCGAGCAGCCCAGCAGTGCTGCCGGAGTCACGCTCAGTGAGACCGGTACTGGAAGTACTGCTAGCCTCAGGCCAGACTGCTTCATTATGGGAGATATTTTGACAGCCGGGCAGCAAGAGCAACAGCAGGCAGGGGACAAGTGGGACTTCTGGGGAAGGGAGTGTGGAGACATTGAGAAGGGTTCTGCTGTTCAAACCCTCCGCCACACACACAGAGACAGAGGAATGCTGGGTTTTACCCTTTTCAATCCAGTTGAGACTGGTCGACCTTTTACGCCAATTTATTGGAATGAAAAAGAATCACTGATGGATACAATATGATTTTTTCCTTTCCTGTTTTCTGAAACAGGATCAACGCTGATGTGAAGTTACTGCATCAATCTGAACCTGTACACTGAAAACACCCCCGTCTAACACACATTTCACTCTGATTGTGCATTTTGCGTGCCTTCCCAAGAACAGCCTGGTACAGCATGTGTGGCATAAGGAGATCTCGCCTCATCAAGCTCTGTTCACACAACACCTCCTCCAAATTCACCTTCCTTAGAAAAGTCATCTGTAAGCCAGGAAACTTAACCCAAAGACTTAGGCACTCCCAGCTCTGAGAGAATAAAGTGAAGGAGGGAGGGCAGTGATTTATGTGAAAGCCAAAGATATTATCTCCAAACTATCTGCTCTCTCCCTCTAAATATCCAATAACTCCCCAGGCAAGGCATGCATTTCCCCACCCTCCCCCTGGATAGTTTGCATTATCATTTACTGGGTATACTGACCTATGTCAGTAGCTTTGAGAGCCTTGCATGCCATTAGACAATGCCACATGAAGAATTCCAGTTACAGCACCAGAAAGTTGGGATGTATTGACAGCATAGGCGCAACTGCATGGGTGCTCTGGGGCTGGAGCACCCATGGGGAAAAAGTGGTGGGTGCTGAGGGTGTCCACTGGCAACCATCCTATCAGCTCCCCTCTCTCCCCCAGTGCCTCCCACCTGCCCAGAGGCCCCACCGATCAGTGCTCCCCTCTTTCTCCCCACACCTCCCACCCGCTGCGATCTATTGTTTCGCAATATGCAAGAGGCTCAGGAGGGAGGGGGAAGAGTGAGGGTGTGGTGCACTTGGGGGAGAGGGCAGAATGGGGAGGGAAATGGTAAGCTGGGGCAGGACCTTAGGGGAAGGTGTGTGGTGGGGACGGGGCCTGGGGCAGATCCAGGGGTCAAACACCCCCCAGCACATTGGAAAGTCAACACCTGTGACTGACAGAGCGCTATCTTTGAAAAGTGCCACAGATGAACATGGTGCTGTGCCAACATATTAGCAGACAAGCGGTCTGATTCTCCTGTCTTGCATACTGATTTAAATCAAGGATAACTCCACTAAAGTGCAGCTACACTGGGGGAAGTGGGGTCAGAATCACACTCGAGGTCCCTATCTCAAAAAGGTTAGCATCAAAGGTCATGATCTCCACTGACTTCAATGGAAGCAGGAGCAGGCCCCAAGTTTACTGTATCAAGCAGCAAGTGAAAAGCTACTAAATGACATCTATCAATCAATCAACTCAAGTGCTCCTTCTCAGCCAAGCACTTTGAGAGCAAGGAACTTGGCCACATTATAAGTTGTCTGTGTGATGTTAAAGACTTTTATAACAGACAGCAGTGCAATAAGGATCCCCATATTAAGGCTAACATTACACTAGTCATTGTCTCTGAACAATCACTCTTGTTGAAAGACCTTCTTCTCTACAGCTCCGGCCACTGGCCACACACCCTGTACTTCATTCTGCTTCTTCAACGCACTACTTCTTCTCAAACTTCATTCTAAAATGCATCTTTTCTCCCTGGCCAGTGGCACTCTTTTGCTGATGTTGTGTATTATTAGCTTTGTAACTGTACCGAGAGACCCGGGATATCAAAGCTGTGATACATTGCTTCAGATGCTCAGACTTTGTACCACTCTAATTTGTGCCATTACTGAGGAAAAACACATTGTGTCAAAAGACGGTGGCAGAAATGGTCACAAGGTGTGAATCTGAAGCTGGACGCTGTCCCAACACTTGTAGCTCGCTCACCCCACTTTCCCTTCCTCCTTTCCTAAAATCACGATAACAATAGGATACACAGGCAGCTGTGTATAGCTGGAAGCTATTGCTGAGTTAGGTCAACCAAAAGTGAGTGAATGTCAGTAAAAAGATAACATTAAACAACCTGTCCAAATTAGTATCATAAAAGGACTAGCCATGACATCCTCCTTAACTCTCTCTCTCTTACACACACACACACACATACACACCATAAAAGAACAAGTCACAGCATCCTTCTTAACACACTCTCTTACACACACCAACACGTTCAGTAGTCTTGTCCAGACAAGGATAAAAAGTGTGTTGTTAGAACATGTTAGCTAGCACATTGTAACTTTCATGTTGGAAGAGTTGCGTGTAGACACGTACACTGCTTTGAATATGTGCTAAACTGGTCAAATGAAAGACTGCGGGGAGTATAACCTGAATAGTTTAGCACATGTTAAAGGACCCACTACTTGGTCTATAGCAAATTTTCCAAACGTGTTAGAGCTAACATGTTCTAGCAACACACCTTTAAATCCTAGTCCTGGTCTATACTGTTTTTGTACTGCTTATAAGTATGTAAGTTTAGAAACTGATCTTGTTAAAGTGGTACAACTTCTTAGTAGCTATGGGAATAATCTATACTGATAAAAGCACTTTTACACCAATATAACTGCATCCACACTAGCAAGTTGAATGACCCTAACTATATCCATTTCTAAACCAATATGGTTATAGCAACACAAAAGATGTGTGTGGATTAGCCCCTAACCTAGACAAGGCCACAGACACACTCCTAGTAACACACAGACATTCTCTTCTATATAGGTACATGTATACCACATTCAGACACTCACGAGGATACACATGGAGACAGAGTCACACACATGCAAAATCACACACATACTCTCATGCAGAAGGCTCTTGCAACAAGAACGAAGGTTCAGAGAGAATGGGGGTATAATGTTGTCCTTAATATGGGGCTCTTTATTCCACCAGTGTCTGTTAAACAAGTCTTTTATATCACACAGACAACTCAAAATGTGCCCAGATTGCTTGCTCTCAAAACCCAAACCTGTACACACACAGAACCACACCCACTCCCATGCAAACACTCATTCACACCCCCAATGTTTGGCGCAAGGGCTGGGCCAAGTCCATGGGTGATCATGTTTAGTTATGGTTTGTTTTTCTTTTCTTTTAAATCTTACTTTCCCAGAAGAGAGATTCGTTCAAGTAAACCTGTTGCCATGGCTACGGTGCAATGAAGAGCTTTAATCAAACAAAACTCTGATAAGATGTAAGAAAAAAATAACGCAAACAGAACAAAATAAAAGGAATCTCCAAAAATATGTAAACAGGCATTTAAACATTTGAACTTCTGCTCACGATGATCTGAGTTCTGCGTGTGTGTGTGTGTGTGTGTGTGTGTGTGTGAGAGAGAGAGAGAGAGAGAGAGAGAGAGAGAGAGAGGCGTTCTTTAACTAGCTAACATTGACTTCTGTTTGTCTCTTGGACTACAAAACTAACTTTTCTGCATTTGATCCTTTTAAATACTAACATTTTTTTACTGTTATACTTGCTGGATTTTTTCTCCCTGTTGCTTTCTTTATTTTATGGTATGTTTACACTGCAATTTACTGTAATGCAGGTAATCTAGTTTGCACAGGTAACAATAGCAGTGCAGATGCAGCAGCATGGGCTAGCAACGCAAATATATATCCAGGGTCCCTGGTGGGCTTGTACTCATGAAGTTAGCCTGTGCGGAAGCCCGGGCCACTGCATCTACACTGCTATTGTTACCCATTCTAGCTATATTCAAACTAGCACAGGTTTGCCTATCCAGACTACAATTACACCTTACATTGCAACTTAGCTGTACCCTTAATCAGCTGCCAGGCTGAGAAGCTACCGGATATGACATGGTGTCAGTGCTTGGCTTTCCTGGGTACAGTACTAGGGCAGACGGGGGTGGAAAGGGAGAAGAAAAAGCACTTCATTTAGTCTTAGCTGATGCTCATCGTTGTGTATATGTTGATGTTCATGAGGATTTGTGTATGAGCATATGTACACCCTCCCTCATTAGTGTTTGCATATTAATGTGCATGCACCTCATCGGAGTATTTGTTAAGAGAAATGTCTAGCAGAGTGAAAGTAGCAATCTCTTTAGCTAGGCTTTTATCCTGTCACCATGGTATCTGAGTGCCTTGGAAGTGGCAGTCAACAATCCAGAGTCCTAATTCCTGGCTATTCGGCCTTGCTGCATGCCCAAGAGCCAATCACTTAGCTTTCCTAGGACTCAGCCTCCTCCATCTATCAAATGGAGATACAATTTCCCTACCTGTGAGGCACAGTTCATTACATGTTTGCAAAGTGCTTTGAGATCCTTGCATAGAAGGTGCCAGAGTAGGGAAGAGCACAGAGAAGGACTCTTCATTCTTAGCATAAATCTACACTGGAGCTGGAGGTAGAATTTCCAGCACAGGTTATTTTTACCCACGCTAGCTCTGATCAAGCTGGCACACCTAAAACAGAAGCATAGCTGTGGTAGCACAAGTGGCAGGATCCCACCGCTGCCGCTACACTTCTATTTTTGGCACATGAGCTTGCTCCAAGTTACACCTTCCAGCTCTGGTGTAGATGTACCCTTAGAGTCAGAAAGGCTTAGAAGTCAAGGGTACATAGCCTGTTTGCACTGGAGCAAACTGTGACTCTCTCTGAGTTTAAAAAGCTGGGATGGGGGTAGATAAAGAGGCGGGGGGACATAATTTCCTCATTGTACCCCCTGGAATGCTCATTTTCCCAGCAGGAGCCCGGATGTGGAGAAGGAGAGAGGGTCGAACATTCATTGCCATGCCCTGCAAGAGCAATGCACATCTGAAGGGTGGAATCATGGTGGGGCAGATCAGAGTGATGCAGTGGATGGGAAGGGATGTCAGGAAGGTAGTGGAGAGGGGTCAGGATGCTGTAAAAGCTCGCCTCATACCATGTCAGGAAGAAAATTACCCATCACATTTCCAGTTCCAGAGATCAATCATCCCTACACATTTAGCGGTTAAAACTGGGAAGAAAACTCTGGGGAAATTCAGCCACAGTGGTTTGAAAAGCTGCCAGCCTCTCTGTTCTATACCACCCCAGACACACACCCAGATCCAAGGGGACAATAATGAGCCTTCACGTCCCAAGGCTGTAAATCTCTAACATTTTATAGAGGGATTGTACTAGGGGGTTACTGCCAAAGAAATGCTTTGTCAGTGCCCTCCCTTGTTAGATGACTACAGTTCAGACATTGTCTGTGTCCACATGGCTCCGCTGTCACAGGCTGTCAAAGCTTCTCTGTGGCTCCTCTCTTTTGACAAGGCCCTCCAAGCAACATCTGGTTCGTTCTTGGCAGAGATGCCATACTTTCAGAAAGCATTTTTTTCTTTTTCTTTATTCCTCTTTTCCCCTTCTTTTCTCCCTCCCTCTCCTCTGCTAGAGGTTACGTAAGCCAAGGATCACATTAAAAGCAACATGGCCACTGAACACTTCTCTTGCAAACCTGTAGAAATGAACTCTGTCATCAAATGCGGCAGGACAACCTGGGATGCCCAACCTCCAATACATTGGCTTGAAAGTGACCTCTTACTGGCTGTCCTGTTAACTTCACAGGGTGCATGGGCTGAAGTTTCCTTTTTGTTGTGCACACGTACCACACCAAGTTATGCTGTGTGCATGCACAGTGCAAGCCTGACAAAAACTACACAGGTGCTGCCATCACAAGTCACATCTTGGGACCCTGACATGCACTGTGCACTCATGCACACGCATGCAGAGTATTAGAGCTGATCAAACAGAGCAAAAACTATGCTCACACAGTTGCTAATGGCCCTTCTGTTTGATCATGCTCATTTCTCCCTTTAATGGCTGTCTGGGAATGTTTGGAGCATGGTTGTTTTTCACAGGAATACCTGCATTACCGCGAACTAGGGGACTGGTAAGCAAACAAGAGTATTTGCTATTCACTGTCTGCGTAGTTCTCCGGTTTTCTCAGGTTCAGTTCTCCAATCAGGGAGCAAAAACAAGTGACATCACATACTGCAAATGGCAAATGCTGAATTGTCAGAGGGAGTAACTTTGATGACCAATGCATGAAATCGTTCATCCAAACTATTTAGCAAATGCTCACAAATAACCAATCTATTCACAGCAGGAGTAAAGGGCCTTGTCTGTCACATGACTTACTTACAACCGCCAGCTCTACTCTGCACACAGATATCCCACACAAACCATATTCACACATTGCACAAACATGTTTGCTGCACTCATGGTGCCATGCACAAGCATGTACACATTACAAACACAAACACATACACATGTACACATCACATACATTGCCCTTAATTAAATCTAATATATGCACTATAAAGATTGACCAAGTTTAAAAGGCAGTTTGCAAGTATAATGAGGAAAAAAGCATTTTGAAAATTATGCTATTCCTACCACTAGTCTGTTATCTTTAGCACAGAGTTATCAATGCTACCGATAAGGACATGGAAACAGCTGCAATAGCGTAGTGACCAACACACAGCAAAGCAGTGACAGACCAGAACCGAGGGTCACCCAGCTGTTAGATGTATCCATATAAAGACGCACAGGCACACACATAAAATAGATACTGTATAAAAAAAAGAGAGTAGGTCTCCCATATTTTGTGCACTGAGTGTCGCAACCCTAAACCTATGCTCAAACATGGCGTCTGTATGGCCAATTGTCGGTCAAGGGGTCACATTGGTGCTGTGTGCAACACCGTAGTGTCGTGTGCTACCCTGTGGTGTGGTGTGCAACATTATAGTGCCGTGTGCCTATTCTCAAACCTTCTGTCTGGTCAATTGTGGGTCAAGTTAGTGCCATGTGCAAAAGAGTAGGGTGTCGTGCAAAAAAGATCCTATTTACGTAGAGGGCACCAGCTCGGAACCCTGAAGGCAAAGGAGCTAGGGACCAATCAGACGCTGACACAACTAAGAGTCTTCAAATAAAACTATGTCTCATGCCAAAAATGGCAGGAGTATCCGCGTGTTAGCTGAAAGGCCTGATCACCCTTTCAGCCAGGGTCTCCTCCGGATTTTGCCGGCTTGTGTCATGTCGTTTCATTTTGTTTTTTGGATTATTTCCCATCAATTCGTCATAGTATCGGTGTCTGTACTGCTGGTCAGCTGCACTTGGAGTGTGGTAGGTGCATTTTAATTTCTGTAAATACTCTGTTTGCTTAGCCTCTTCCCTTTTTCCCTTCCCTTACTTAGTGCAAAGTTGTGTATGCAGTATATGAGAGCCAAATTGTTGTATTAATTGCTACTGTGGTTGGTTGGTGTATTTTACAATATTCGGTTAACGTGCGAACAGTTTACTTAGTTTTGTATATCTGCTCTGGTTTTTAGTGGGTAGTTGATCATAGATCGTTTGGTTTCTTGTTGTTGGATGTAAATAGACTGTTTTAAGTTGTGTGTGTTTTTTATTCTGATAGTATTTCTAGTTGATAAATTACCTTTCCCTGGCCCAAGTTGTAACTTATCCCTGTTAATAAACAGCCACCTGGTTTGAAATTTCGATCTGTCACGTTTTGATTTTCCTCTCTCAATCAAATACTCACTCAAACCTGCATTGGTCTCGGACACTGAGAAAGCCTGGAAGAGCTAAAATATCAAACCCTCTACCCCACATATATCAGGTTATGAGATACAGTCTGCTGAAATATAACCCCAGCTTTACGGGAGCAGTCATCAGAATTCCAATCGCTAACATTTCAACCATATGGTGGCCCGTGTCCCATCCCCAGCAGACTAACAGATGTGCCAACAGCTGAAGGGGCAGGGAGCTCTGTCTTCAGGTTCCATCACACATTTCATCTTCACTAAGTTAGAGCCATCCTATGGGGAGTAGGAGGAGGCGCAAATGGGCACCCAGGCAGACTTATCAAACCAACTGCCAGTACATCAAACATACAGACATTTCTTCCATGTCCCATGCATTCAGGAGCAATGTGATTTTAACCATGTACTATGGGATCAAGGTTAAAGCATCATTGACATTAAAATCAGACGTATAACATAGTTTAAATACACAAAAGACACTCAGATCTACCTATCCACCCACTCTTAAGTTTTTCAAGGTGCCTGTATATAAGCACTTTAAAAACAAAATACTGATTAAGATGTCATAGAAGGCCGATATAAAATTGGCTTGACCAAGTAACTGAATTCATTTATAAGTAAGGTATTGCTTTTAATTGCTTTAATTTCCAAAGAAAATAATCTTTACATATCCATAAATCACTGCACGCAATCCCCGCCCCCCACCCTATCATTAATGCCTGTGAATGTTCAGCTAGTGTAACTTGCAAGTGGCAATACTATATATCACTGCGAGAATTCCTACTGTTCCCAGATAGTCACTATTTTAATTATAACAGCATTGACCCTGTCAGTGTTCGGTGAAAGAACATGGAAATCAAGTCCCATATTTGACTAATCCCCAGGCTAACAAGAACCTGTTGCAGTTACCAGCAGAAATCCTATATGTATATAGTGTCTGTCTCGCTGTATAAAGGCATATACATTCATAGACACACACACAATGAAATGTATTAAAACAATCTGGGCCATTCACTCCTCTTCATTACAAACAGAGGGTCATTCTATCGACGTTAACCACAGGGTAAACCCTGGGAGCTGTGCACAGCCTAGGTAAATGGACGGGCTTACAGGAGTTCTGTAGGATCCGGTTGCAGGACACAACCCTCCCTCCAGGCTATACTATGTGGAGCCGCCCCTTGGCTGCTTTGGTAGCTACAGCAGTCTTGGCAGCTCCTCTAATTACCCTTCCATGTAGTTACAGCTCTGCCAGCTGCTGTCCCTCCCTAATGCCTTGGGGTGGAAGGAGTCCCCATGACTCACTCCCCCTGCATAAGCTCCCACCGCTTGCCTTCTTCACCTCCAACCTGTTGCGTTCAGGACCATCGGCACACATGGTGGGGCGGGTCAGGCATTGATGTTCAAGAAACCCTTGGTGTCGGAACCCAGTCAGCCCTGGAACCGTGACACGTCACAGATGTCATTTTTCTGGACCTATAATTCTATTTGCAGAATGAAATCCAGGGAAAACAGGATTCTCAAACGTTCCATCGTTATGATTGTATAGAGGAAACTCCAAAAGAAACCCTGAAATGTTTTTCAGCTAAGATATGAACCTCCCACTTTTATCCCTCTCCTGGGTAACTAAACTCAGAATGGGCTTGTATCCTAGGAGAGAGTCTAGGTGGTTCTCTTCTCTCGCCATGCAGGAAACAAACATATTGCCTTTAAATCCCCCTTTCCTGGAGACTTTATTGTTACATAAAAGCAGCAGCAGCACCTCCTATTGTAATAACATCATCCTTGTCTCCTGGACAATATGGTAAAATATTTATCCCTGGGTGGTTACAAAAAAGGCTGTCCCACAACAATATCAGTTCACCTTCTCTCCAGCACGAAGTACCTGCTTGACATACAATACAAGGTGGGGTTGCTGCTCTGGCTGGAATATTTTCAGTGTTTTAATTCTATTGTTGGTAGGATGTACATGGCAGGATGACAGCTGATGGGGTCTTTCCTCAAGCCAGACTCTTGCCAAAGGCCTGAGTGAAGGACCTGAGGATAGATGGGAAGGGCCAGGTCACTTTTACTTTTATTTAAGGAGAAGAGAATATTTCTGTGTTATTCTGAACTCCTCTTGCCCCCCAAGCCTCTACATGTTGATGGAAGATGTCAGAATATTTAAATCCTGGAATGGTGAGCAGAGCCCCGGAAAGCAATTAAAGGCCTCGCCTCTCAGATCACAGAGGAGCCACAGAACCCAGATCTAAACTGAGAATGGGGTGGGGGTGGGGGAATGAACAAACAGGGAAGGAGGCGTAGGTCATAGGGCCAGAATGGGGAAACCAGAAGGGGAGAATGAGCAGAGAACTCTGATGATGCCCACTGCTCCAAGGAAAAGTCCAAAGAGTCAGTGGACACCTACCCAGAGAAACTCTGTTGACGCCCATAGTCCAGTCAATCCTTAGCTTCTGTGCCAACAGGGGACCAGATCATCAGCTGGGGTAAGTCAGCATAGCTCCACTGGGTCCAATGCAGTTAGACTGATTTACATTGGCCAGGGTTTCCAGTTAGTGCTATAGTTTTGTTACGGAGACATTTGTCCATTGGGAAATGGACGGAGTCACTGGACTTTTTGTAGACACTGACCAGCCATGAGAGGATAACCTCTACCAGTCACTACTTTTATGGCCAATTTCAATGCTCTATCTCCTATTACTGATCCCCTGAGCTACCCAACCCTGTCACAACCTCGCTTACTATCTGCCAAGTGCTGTGCTATTTGTTCACATCAATAAGATTCACGTTCTCCACTTAAAATCAAGGTGGGACCCACAGCATACGATGCCCCAAAGAGGCATGGGGTGGAGATCCAGGGCCTAAGAAAGACGTCCAGGGCAACAGGTAATACTGGCAGTGGATGGGAAGAATAAGATAACAGCATTTTGGACACAGGGATCCAGAGGCTGAATGGTGTAGGACGATCCCTCGGTTCCCTTTGCTTTCAGCAGAGGCTTACGCGGGCAGCCAGCACCTCACAGAATCAGGCCAATGGGAATGTTTCAAAGAAGTAAAAAATAAAACAGCTGATGCGGGGACTTAGAGGGTCACTAGGGTCATTTAACCCGTGGTCCACATGGAGGAAGAGTACCTGACTCAGCAGCCCACATGAACAGGAGCACCCAGTCAGTCAAAAGGAAAGGTATCCGGATTCCAGGCAGTGAGAGGATTCTGTGCTGTGGGCTTAGGTCCTTGCTGCTCTGGTTATTAATAGCACAGACTCATCTTTGGCCATGAGCTCTGTTTTTTGTTGTTTTTTTTTTAATAAGGAGAAGTGATGAAAATGCCCCTGCACTCAGCACCCCAGAAGCACATGCTGGGGCATTCAGCACAATCTCCAAGAACTGACACTTACTGAACCATCAGCAGCAGGGGGGCTCTTTGGAGGTCTCCGATTTAAGAACAGGCTTGGCCTCATCCTGCTTAGCTTGTGATAGCAGACAAAAATCACAATAGTAACTCCCTTAAAAAAAAAATTGGAGATATACCTGTCTCCTAGAACTGGAAGGGACCTTGAAAGGTCATTGAGTCCAGCCCCCTACCTTAGGACCAAGTACTGATTTTTGCCCCAGATCCCTAAGTGACTCCTCAAGGATTGAACTCACAACGCTGGGTTTAGCAGGACAATGCTCAAACCATTGAGCTATCCCTCCCCACTACTATTGCCATTCTTGGTGCTCCCCTCTCCCAACATACAAACAGACACCAGCGCTTCCCATTATCCAACTGTCCTCACTTCAAACTGCTCACTGCATCAACAGTCTGCCCATCTCTCCACTAGAGCGCCCAAGGGGCTCCAGGAGCCAGAAAGGTGCTATAAAGCCCTGGGAAAGTCCGGCCTAATGAGCTACTAGGCATGGCTTACGTCTCTGGTGCGTAGAGGTCAAGTGGTACCATGCAAAAGAAAAAATGAGGTTTACGGCCATTCAAAAATATTTTTTGTTGTTTAAAACACACACATACACATGTATCAAAAAGCCCCACAAGAAAAATACAAGCTTCAGCCTAAAAAATGGAAAACAAGTGTCCACTGATTAGCGAGACCAGAACTACTCTGCCTCTGCCCACATCCCTGCCAGCCAGAGCTGAACTTTCTCATAATTTTGCCAGCTGTCACATTCCTTCTAAAGATGAGCCCACGCTGCCAGAATCAGGGAGTGTTTGAATTACGGGTTTTGGTTCAGTGAATTACATTTGCAAAATCTGGGTCCAAATCCAGTTTTGTATTTTGGACACCACTCCACATTTCTGTGGTGTTCAGATCAGGCTTTTGGTTCAGACCATCTCTAGTCCCTGGGAAAGGCAGCTGCTGCTGCTTTTATTCTCTCCCCAATTCTCATGATTCCACAGGTACTTTTTCCACTTGTTATTGTGCCTCATCAAGTGAGCTCAAAGGGAAGGCAAACAAAATCTCATCCCAAGGACTGAGACGGCCCCTGCTCTCTCTGCTCTGGTTCACCATTACCTCAACACTACGCAGGTTCTACGTGTCAAGGTCTCCTCTGGATCAGAGTCCTGAAAGGACACAGCTCAGTGCAGTGCTCAGGGCCAGCATCAAAGCAGAATTGACAAGAATGTGTGTGACTGGATGAACACAACTTTTTCTTCATTTTGAAGTCAGAGGCTCCAAGATGTCAGAGTGACTGGATGTTTTAATCAGTTGTAGGGTGACCAGACAGCAAGTGTGAAAAATCAGGACGGCGGGGGCGGGGGGGGGGGAATTGGATCCTATATAAGAAAAAGACCCAAAAATCAGGACTCTCTCTATGAAATTGGGACATCTGGTCACCCTAATCAGTTGTGCATTTGGGCATAAAGAGAGGGGGTTTTTTTAGGGAGTAGCGGATGCTTCACATCTATCAATCAAATGTATGGTGTTTCTATACTGACCATTACTATGGTGTCTAGGTGCCACTCTCATTTCAGACTGTAATTGATCACAGGGTACAAGAGAACATGGCTCATCACCATGTTAGCTAATCACCCCCTCCTCCACTCTTGGCTCCTTAGTGAAACTGATGCTTTCATTTATGACATCCCAGGGATACCACAGGTGTCAGAGCATGTCCACACAGGGAAATTTACTGGCATAATGATGCTGCTCTGCTAAAGTTATACCCATAAAACTCCCAGTGTGGACACACTCATTCTGGAATAACAGTGCCTTTTCTCAGTTTAGTTTATATTGCTTTGGAAGCGGCATAACCATAAACTAAACCAGAAAAAGGCACTGTTCTTCTAGTATAAGATTGTCCACACAGGAAACAATATGGTGTGGTGTAGTTAACAGAGCACTGGATTGGGGCTCAAGAGATCTAGATTCTACTCCTGGCTCTGCTACAGTCTGGCTGAGTGACTCTGGGCAAATGATACTGACTTCCTCTGTACACTGCTTTGAGCTCTACCGAAGAAAAGCACTACGGAAGAGGTAAGTTTTTGGTGTGAATACGCACAATCGCAAATACTCAATTCATTTTGGTGCGTCCCACCCAGCTTTTGAAATGGGAAGGAAATACACTCCCAGCTCAGCTCTCCATGGAACTTGTGTGAGAAAGGACAGCATATTTAGGATGTATTTTGTAAAGAAGAGAGGGCATTGGAGGGCAACATGAAGAACATGCACACAGCCTGGGAGGGGGAAACAGCATGCTGAACTCCCCTCTAGCATCCCACAGAAAACTCCTCCAGGAGCCCCACTCCAGTAACACCTCCTCCAGAAGCTCCCCAGAACCCTCTGCAATAACACCTGGAACCCATTTCCGGTTACAAGATGAAATGCATGAAAATCAAAGGCCAAAGTTGCCCCGCTCTCAGGAGAGCAAGCCAGAGCCTGGGATAAGTAGCTGATCTCTGACTGCTTCTAACCACCCCTCCGCCTCACCATTTCCCATGACTTCTCACCTGCAATCACAGTCCCTCTACCTCCAAACAGAATCCTCCAGTTCCTCCTATGTCTGGATCTCCTATTTGGGTGCCCAGAACTCTCTAGCATGTTTAATTTCCAGCCCAAAATACACCCCATGAGGCTTTGAGGGCGTTTCCCACTGTAATTAACAAGGAGCAAAGTCTTTTGAGACATATTAGCACTGCTGCGGGCAGGCTACAGATGGAAAATAAATGGGTTCAGGAGCTCTAGGGACATTAGTAGGTCTGCAGACAAGGAGGCAGCAACAGGGAAGAAATACAGCTAAACAATAGGGAGACGATATTTACTTTGTCTCCTCTAAGCAGGGGAGAGAGAGGAAAATTCCAGACTGAGAGGGAGACATTACTCCCTAGCTCCCCTTTTTTTAGAAGTGCCCATTGCACCCTGGAACAGGGCTGGGTTTTGAGTCTCAAAGGCCTTTGGCAATAGCAGGGGCCCAAGCTGTCAAAGGGGAAGAATGAGCTGGGAGTTGCCTGCAATCCCAGTGCCAGAAAGTCAGAATGGGCTGTGCCTATGAGTTGCATGTCTGCTATGCACGGGGCCCCAAGCAGACATGTTGCTGGACTGGGTTCAGTACTGACCCTGCCCAGAATGATCAGGGCTCTACAACTCTCCACGATCTCTAGGGGCAGGCCAGGACAATAGGTAAGACAGAGTCCTAAAAATGAATCCCCCCCAAGTTTCTCTACGCTACTACCACAGTGTTTTCCCTGTATGCTATAGGAACTCACTGTAAAACAGAGGCATTTCCCTCTAACAGGCCAACCAATACATCAGGTCTTTCCTCCATCCTCCAGCGTCAGGCTCTCATCATCTAAAGCAGACATATCACAACCCCAGAGATGATGCCCAATGAAAAGACCCTACCCACATCTCCATCTGGACAAGGGACACAAAGGCTCAGGCACAGTAGAAAGCTGCATGCAAGGAAATGAACAAGCTGAAATAAGGGTGAAATGTCAACTAAGGCCTGCACAGCACTTGGAATAAAGGTACCTACCAGCATAACTCTGCCAGTAACTTCAGATAAGGTCAGCCCGGGCACTGCATGAGTTATTATAAAAAAAATCAACTTTACTCCTAACCATTCAGTAAAACTACAATTAACATAGTATTGCCTTGTGTGTCTGGCCTAACTCTGCTTACAGACAGCACCCGGCATGCATATCCCAGGGTATGGCTGTCGCACAGGACACCCATAGCTGCATGCAAGAGGGACACTGAGTGACACTGGAGAATGGAGAGTTGCTTTGATGGCAACAGGCACCAGAAGGATATGAACCTGTTTGGGGTAACAGAGCGTTGCACAGATAATCAAGCTCTGGGATGATATACCATGATGGTGTTTTCGTACCAGGTATCAGAGGGGGAGCCGTGTTAGTCTGGATCTGTAAAAGCAGTAAAGAGTCCTGTGGCACCTTATAGACTAACAGACATATCAGGATAGATGATAGAGGAGGGTGGATGGGGATGGATAGATTTGTCTTTGTAGGAGTGCTCTTGCACCTGGTCTCTGCAGAACGGAGGGGGTAACTTTGTTCTGTGTCCCCCAGTGCTGATCACCATCTGAGCCCAGCCAGGCTCTGGAATTGCCTGCACACCCTTGGCTCCAGCTGCAGCTTAGGGGTTGGGGGAGTGCCCGGGGGGGACGGGCAAGCGGGGCGCTGCGGGGCCGGCAGGCTGGGGGCTCTTTCCCTGTGCTTGGGGCTGAACTTCCCCGGCTGTGCCTGCGCCTCGTCGTGGCTCTGGAAACCCCCTGCGCTGGGTCCCCGCCTCCACCGACAGTTGGCAGCGACCCCGGAGCCGCAGCGCAGCCGCCGGGGGAGAGGTAATAAATAACCCGGGGAGAGAGGCGCGGAGCCCGGCGGGCGGTGCAGACTCTGACCTGACAAATACCCGCTGGAAAATCACCACCTCCCACCCCCAGGAGCCTGGAGCCAGCCCCGGCCCCCGGCGGGGGGATGCGCAAACAAGGCGGCCCCGGCCGGCGCTGGGGCGCACCGGAGCCAGGCAGCGCCGCCAGCCTCAAGCCTGCAGCCGGGCGCCCCGCAGGGGAAGCCGCCCCCCGCTCCGGCGGCTGCAGAGGCAGCAGCTGACCCACAGAAATCATCCTGAGGATGGAGGAGGAGCCCGGGCCAGGGGGCGCCGGGAGGGGTTAGGAGGGGACGGGGAGGGGGCTAGGGGCATGGGGGAGAGGGCAGGTGGATGGGGTATAGGAGAAGAAGGGAGGGCTGGAGAGGGTGGGGGTGAGGGAGGCGAGGGAAGAGGTAAAGGAGCAATCAGAGAAAGGACGTAAAGGCAGGAGAGAAATTTTTAAAAGGACGAAGGAAAAACAGACATGAGGGAAAGGGGAGACTGAGTGAGGAAGAGAAGGAAACAGCAATTAAAAAGAAAGGGCAGAATAGAAGGAACAGGGAGATAGAGGAGGGAAAAGGCAAGAAGCAAAATAAGGAAAGAGCGTAGACCTGGCAAGGTGTTTTTGAACCCCACAAGCAGGGACTCCGGGGGTTAGTTGCTTCTCCCACAGCCCCCAGAATGCCCCCTTTTGAGGGATTCCTCCAGATCACTTTCTAGTGCGATTCCCCCCGCACTTTTTGGTTGCATTTCTCAGTCATGCTTTTGCTAAACTGAGGAGGGATAAGTTTTCCTAGGGTGACTCTATGTTTGACAGAATGGGATGGTTTGTTGGTGTTTCTTTTGGTTTTAGAATTTTGACAGACAATATCGGTGTTTATTTGTAAGCATTTTTTCAATTTTGATCAATGTAAATGTTCATAGTTGTGGGACGTTATGGGGGGCTGAGACAATGCGGGGGTCAGACAGTAACTATTTAATGACAGGAGGTGTTGAAATTCAAAAAGTTAAAGCTTTATCGCTGTTAAAATTGATAAACAAATTGTCGACATCACATGTCAAAATATCTAAAATAAATATCTTCAAATCAAACTCTAAGACATTCTCAAGCAGCATTTTTCTTACTTTATCTGTAAATTAAGATGATCGTCGATGGAAATATTTTTTCTCCACTTTGTGTGTCGATGGTGAAATCAGTGTTTACCAACATTTATCGATAAAAATCAAACCCTTCCAAGCCTAGGTAACTCCTGTGTTAGCCTCACAGCAGGTTCAGGAATCTACTGCAAGCAGTTCAGCAAAGTGATCTCAGCAGCAGCGCCCAAAGTGTAATTTGTGGGTGAAAGAAGGGGAGAGTGATACAGAATGGTTGGGGTGGGGGAGGTTGGAGACAAATTTTGTTAAGGGCTCAGGGCCAGATTTCCAAATACTCAGCACCTACAACAGAGGCCAGGATTTTCCAAAAAGCTCAGCTTAGAAAAATGTGTCCCTTTGGTAGTTACCTAGCCCTGCACCCCTACCCCCACCCTCACTGTGGAAGTAACCCCTCCTCCCTGTTTTTCAGGGAGGGAGAGAGATTTTTCTTTCTCTGCTGTGCGATGAAGTCTGATTATAAAGAATATAACATGGAGCGCAGCTTGTGTTCCAATTGGTGGAAAGCCTGTTGTTAACCAACAGGGAACTATTTATTCTCCAGCTCTGCCAATGCTCCATGGTCAATAATGATAAAGAAAAAAGAAAGAGTTGAGGCCATTATAAAGAAGCAATTGCATTACAGAGAAGCAGCAGCAGCAGCCCCTTCAGAATCTATGATTCCCAGAGGTCAGGTCTGGTAGGCTCAGAGCACTGGCCACTGCCGGTATTTTCCCTGCACTATTAACCCAGCATCCAGTTTTGCTTGCCAGGAATGACTGATTTCTCCAGCAATCATCAGTCGGGAGACAGAGCAGCGCGTTCCTGCGGCTGCACCGTCTCTGATGATATTTAATAAATAAAATAGCCAGATGGTTGACCTGTTCCTCCAGAGGGATGGGGGAAAGATGTATCTCTGTTTATTGGGACTGAATATCAGCTGCTCCCCAACTCCGACACACGTTCATACACTTCAACCCACACGCACAGGCTCACCCTAAGCCATGCTCAGTTGCATACCTACTTGCCCACGCAGGGCCTGATCCTCCACATTAGACTATGGGAGCTTTGCCGTGGCTAAAAAGAAGCAGGATTGGGCCCATGCAGCCTTATAAAGTTCTGACTGATCAACATAACCAAATAGAGCATAGGGGCATTGGCTGCCCTGCCCCTCATTCCCCCAGCAAACAGCAAGCTGTTTATATTTTAAGGTTTTTATTAAGCCTGGATACAACTGCCACCTTAGTTTCCTGCTGCAATGGGCTAGCCAACATCACGAACCTCTTTGGTCACCCAGCCTGTTATGAAGGCAACATGTTATGATGCGTCATCCCTGCAAAATGCAAGCCCCCATGATGCAGTTTCCCCACATGAGACAGCATTTCGCCCCATTCCTTGCAATGTCCTCAATCCCTACCTAATACTCATAGCCTTCCTCTGACTCCATGTTGCTCAGGACAAAGCACCCAACCCAATTTATTCCTCACTGCCTACACCAGGATCACTTAAATCATGTCCAGTAAAGGGGGAGGTGGAGATGTTATTCTTAGGGTTATCATGGAGTTCACATGCATCTGACGAAGTGGGTATTCACCCATGAAAGCTCATGCTCCAATACGTCGGTTAGTCTATAAGGTGCCACAGGACTCTTTGCTGCTTTTACAGATCCAGACTAACACGGCTACCCCTCTGATACATGGATTTCACAGAACACAAAAAAAATTACCCTCTTTGCCATGAAAAATGTCACATCTCTGGGAAATCCATACTTCCTGCCAGTACCGCACACAGGCGGAGAAAAGCCCTAGACATAGCTGCAGCAGAGCAGTATGGCAGGGAGGAGGGAGTGCCGGAGGCAGGTGGGTGACAGCTGTGACCGGGGACAGCTGGTGGGCTCTCTCAGGCTGAGCTGGCAGACCAGATCACTAAGTGGACTGGATACAAAGAAGGGACAAGCTTTGGGGAAAGTGGGTCAGACTCTCCCAAAAGAAACAATGCCGTT
Source organism: Chelonoidis abingdonii (assembly GCF_003597395.2). Classification (NCBI taxonomy): domain Eukaryota; kingdom Metazoa; phylum Chordata; order Testudines; family Testudinidae; genus Chelonoidis; species Chelonoidis abingdonii. Next base: position 9,595,774 of record NC_133791.1, read on the forward strand.
TTCTCAGGGGAGGCAAGGGTTTGCTTTCTCCTGTGTTCTAAGATCCTCTTTCCCCTCTTCTTTCCACAGCAGGCAGTGGTCTAGACTGGGGTTTTCAAAGCAATCTAAGGGAATTAGGTGCTCAGCTCATGGGAATTAGGATTTTGAAAAGTGCCTCATGCTATGTCCACACAGAAAACAGGTATATTTTAGTGCATGTTGAAATCTTAGCGTAGAGAAGGCAGTTGTGGTTTTAACATGTGCTAGCAGGTTGAGGGAAACCCCTAAGCTATCATTTTAATGTGTTCACTCACACATTTGAAAAATACACATTTTTCCTAGGGAAGAAAAGTCAATAGGGGTGCCAGCTCCCTTAAGCACATTTGAAAATCCCACCCTAGGCTGCAGGGCAGGTTCCTTATTTCAGCTGCCTGATCTGGGGAACCAAGGCATTGAAAATCTAGGAAGAAGAGAAAACTTCAAGGATTCAGGAGTAGAGGGAGCTGACCCTTCACCCCTGCACGTTTCCCAGACAAAGCAGCACAGTTAACAAATTAAAGATCCAACATGCCAAAAAGTGAGTGGAAATTCGTCATTTCTCCCTTCAGGTACAGACAGAAACATTACGAGCAACTGAAAACGCATCATTCAATTGATGCTGGGCATTGAAACCCATGTTCCCAAAATGTGACGCTGCCTTTCCCCATGATGTTTTGATCTATGAAAAAGACAAATTTTTCGCAATTAAAAAAATATTCCAGCCTGAATGGTGAGTTGTTTTAAGAGCAGAACCCGAAGGAAAGGTGCTTCACATCCAGGAGGAGGAGTAGCCCGGCTTTAAGTGCAATCACTAAATAAATCTCTTGTAAGAGGCGAGATCAGAGGCTAGATACAGAAGAATAAACAAAAGAGGGAAGAGATATACCAGCCCTGTTCTACCACTGCAGGAGACAAGTAACTCCCATTGACTCCGTTGGCAGCTCCTCAGATATCCTGCAGCAAGAGAATTGGGCCCCAAGACTTACTCATGGTTTTTGGGTGAGTCAGGACTGGTGTGAGCAAATCCAGCCCCTCACCCCCACTTCTGAAGCCAGTAAATGGGGCTCCCTATGGGCTTAAAAAAAAAAAAGTTAAAATTGGTGCTTGGGCAGAAAGCCATGTCTCTCTGCTTGTGCCCTGACGCCTGTCTTCTTGTCATGCAATACCTTGTGGAAGAACTTTTGGGGGCAGGGGTATAAATCATAATAAAATAATGGTAAGGAGAACTAATATTAAGAAAGGAAGAGAGAGAGAGAGAGAGTGTGTGTGTGTGTGTGTGTGTAGAGAGTGCAGACACACACATGAAAAGAGAAGCAGGTTTTTTCCATACTTCAAAGTGGATTTTTCCCCCCACAATTTTTGCAGTCAATATTTTGACTCCACTGCCATGGCCTGCCGCACACCCCTGCCCCTGGTTGCAGCGTAGAAAGACAATGACTAAATATGTACGGGTATTATACTACCCAGGCATCATGAACTGACATTGCAGTGGGAGTTTAAAAATATCAGACTCCCACAGCTACTGTGTCTGTCTGTATATAAAGCCTTCTTCCCTTTTCATTTGTGTTGCATTATGTCATGTAAACAATTTAAGGAACAGGTGTTAAGCTCATCACAATACACAACTAATCCTTTCCACCAGCACCTCTAAATAACTCCCACCCCCACCCATGCCACTGCTTCCCTTGAAGAGGCCATTGCAGGACAAACAATAAAAACTGATCCCATCTAGAGATCACGCCATGAGGAGCCACTGAGCTCATAAAACACTAGTGGCTGCGCTGCTTTACTGTCAGGGTGAAAACTGACTCCATGGACTTAGCCTAGGTGCTGCTCGAGTTTTTCAGTCACCCCATTCCATTAGGATTTCAGTGCTCTTGCAAAAAGGGGAACTTTGAATGCTGTTGCCTGGGCATCTCTAATTTTCCATTCCTGTGTCGCTCAGAAGGGAAAGCTGACAAACAGAGACAAGAGAGAGGAGAGGAAAATCCCATGGCACGTGCTGTGCTCACAGTAAAGAAACAAAAAGGGATAAACCAAATTGTGTGTCCAGCATGACACCCATCCACACATACACTATACATATATAAAAGATGGGGATATCTGCTTGTATCTATGGGGATGGGTGGATGGATGGAGGGAAGGGGAGTGAGAAAGACTTTAGACCATGCATTGTGAGGGGCAGGGATCTGATTTCCCTGCAGTATAAAGGGCTTAGTACCCTGCTGGTGCAATACAGAAAAGCCAGAGACAGACAGACGGATAAACAGATCAATAGAAGGGCAGTAGCATTAGGCACTTAGTTGTAATAGCATGCAGAGTTTGATGCACTCCCCAAATCCCAGGATTTATTACACATGGCTCTGCTGCTACCACTTCTAACACAATAAAGTTCAAAGTGTTAAAGGAGCAGATTCTGCTTTTTATCTCCTTTGTTCTGGGGGCCCTTTTTAATCTGGAGCTGTCTGAGTGTGGGAGAGGGCTATGCTGATGATCTACTACCTGGCAAGAGAGAGCTTGGTTCACCCCTCACTTTATCACTTGGAACTTGTGTCATTTGTAACCTCTTGTTTTGTTTTCAAACTGCATTTGGAACCGGAGCGGGAGAGGGAGAGAACTGGTTTGGCAAAAAGTCTATACAAGTCTATAATTACAAAAGCACAAACAAGCCTTGTAAAAAGTGGGAGAACAGCTGACATAAGAGATGAGCGACGAGGCCGAGCTCCCACGCTACATGTAACCAAGACACTGTGCCACAGCCCACAGGCATCTGTCTGCCCACCCTGTGAGCAGGTAAATACAGCACCATGATAGGTTGTGATCATGGTTCTCTTTCCACACAGGAGGCATCTCAGCATGCCCTTGTGCATCTGTGGGTTTGTCGTATTTTTATTGCATTTTTAATGTGACTTCAGTGCAAGTGAAATGTACCATGTTGATGGCATTGCTGACCTAAGGTTTCTTTCTGTCCACTGACCAGATACCATTCAGCGGAAAAACCTTTTCCCAGCACTGCCCTGGCAAAGGGCATCATCCCTAACTTGGACAGACATGCTCTAGGGTGAGAAGGGCATTTACTATCAATCAGACACCCAGACGTTGGCCTCCCTAACGAGGTCAAAGGGGTCAATTAATGCTAATTGCAGTGGCAGGCTTTGGGATAGCCACCCTCTGGGGGACTGGATCCAGAGCATTATGCCTCTGTTATATGGTGCATGGAGGCATTTGGTGATTACAGACATTTAAATGAGGAAAGCAATACAGGTAAGAGACCATCCAGAAGGACCCGTCAACCACAGCTAGGAGCAGAGGTCTGGCTAAGATGGCAAACTCATTCTGCCAGAATTCTTGAGTGCTTTGTGCAGAGCATCTTTTCCAATACCATTGTCCTATCCCGCCCCTTCCACACCACTCCGAACAGTTAGAGATCTGACTCTAGCTGTACCCAGATTGCTTGCAGACTAGCCAAGTACCACAGAACTCCAGTTTATAAACTAATCGGCGATCAAGGAGATTGTAAAAATCAACAAGTTTAAAATTACAGTAGGTACAATTTATAGGCTGCAGTACGGGGCACCACCTCACTTCCTTCCTGTCCTTCAAACCACTGCAAAGTAATCGCCAATGCAATGAAGGCATTGCAATGAGAAGGAATGCCCACTTGTTCTTCATCAACATCACTTTCCTTACATGAGTTTTTTCTCCCACTGGGAAAAATGGCTCGTATAACTGGCCATTGGTACAATTTGTGTTCGTAAAAATCGAGGTGCTACTTCACTGATTGGCAGATGGTTGGTTCATCTTATTCTCCATGAGCAGCATGGTTACCTAATAACCTGTGGTTAGCTTGATCAACAGTTTACCTGGTTAGCTGCGTGAGCTGGGATGACCTCATTGTGCATGAGTCGCAGGGGAGGTCAAGGCACAAAATGATTCATGGGCTGAGCTACCCAATTATAGTTCAGTAGCAAGAAGGGTCAAATTCCCCAGTTACTGAGTAGTTGGTACTAGGCTCAGGTTACCCACCCGCTGGGTAGCAGGGTGTGACAGACTATCCATTTACCAAGTGGATACTTAAATCCCTGATAACCTACACTGAAATCCAAGGGAAAACATATTTTTAAATTATTTTGAAGAGCAATAAAACCAATCAGTGTTATTCTTTATGGCTGTGTATGTATTTGTTTCTCTGTCTCTCCATTCCCACCCCTTTCCCAACCTGTCTTGAATTTTTAATGCATGCTGTTTCCAATGTCAGCCGTTTTTCTTGTGAAGGTTTTTTGACATAACTTTATATCGTTATATCCTTTTGTTGTTGCCATTCCCCATTCTTTTTAGGAGCTCCGCTCCCCTAATGAAGCAAGTCTCCTGCCAGGATAATAATAATTAATAATAATAATAATAATAATAATAAAAAATAAAAATAGATCCAGGGCTGCGGTGAATAACTGAGTGCTTATGTGTGATTAGGGATGGGAGTGCCACACACAGAAGTGCTCTAGCAGCCTGTTCCTCACGGGCTCCCCATATGTATCCTTTTCCCTGCACATCTGCACGGTATTTATACCACTCCAACATTTTCATGTGGCAAAGCATTAAGGACGCCTAGGAGACGTGTGTTCTTCAAAGGCCAAAGCAGAGGTATGGGACCTTTTGTCCTATGGGGAAACTGGGTTATGACTGCCCAATATTCATTGTGAGATGCTGGTACTTGACCCCATCTACAATTACCTATCTAGAGTCTTCCCCTTTTTCATCTCCAACCATAAACTCTCAATAAAGGAGAAGATACTTGATTCTTGGTGTTGGTGAAGAGCACCAGTAGAGCCCAGAACAGACCAAATGCCAACGATCCTGGCTGTTTTGCCTTTAACATGCCCCCTTCCAGCGCTGAGCTTCCAAAAGCATGAGAGCCCTTTAGTGGTATGTGCATGTTAGCTTCTTTCAAGCAGCAACTAGAGAAAAGCCTCACAGCATCATAGCCGGTTCTAAAAACAACAGCCCCATCAACCTTTAGCAACTCTGAACACTTGGATCTCCTCTTCTGGTCTTTCAGAGGAGGCCATGAGTGAGACATCCCATGACCCCTCATGAGCCGAACTGTTTATCTGGAGAACCTCAATTATGTATCTTAGAATCATAGAAGATTAGGGTTGGAAGAGACCTCAGGAGGTCATCTAGTCCAACCCCCTGCACAAAGCAGGACCAACACCAACTAAATCATCCCAGCCCGGACTTTGTCAAGCTGGGCCTTAAAAATCTCCTAGGATGGAGATTCCACCAACCTCCCTAGGTAACCCATTCCAGTGCTTTGCCACCCTCCTAATGAAATAGTGTTTCCTAATATCCAACCTAGACCTCCCTCACTGCAACTTGAGACCATTGCTCCTTGTTCTGTCATCTGCCCCCACTGAGAACAGCCGAGCTCCATCCTCTTTGGAATCCCCTTCACATAGTTGAAGGCTGCTATCAAATCCCCTCTCACTCTTTTCTTCTGCAGACTAAACAAGCCCAGTTTCCTCAGCCTCTCCTCCTTCATTCCCCTCCCCTCCTTAAAAATAATAAACTTTGCACTTCTAGGCACTACGATAATACAAATAATAACAACTCCTAAAGCAACTTTCCTGAGAAGTGCTTTTACTTCCATGTAAGCCTTAGTTAATTAAACCTCAAAACACTCCTGTGATGGAGGAAGAGAAGTAAGATTATCCCCATCTTACAGACTGATAACATGAGGAAGAATGAATCACCTAAGGCTGTACAGCTAGACAATGGTAGAGATGAGAGTAGAACCCAGGAGTCTTGACACCCCGTTCCCTGCTCCATCTGCCAATATTTCTCCCCCATATTTATGCAATCTGAACACAATGAATGTACACAGGACTCCTGTGGATAACATTAATCTGAGGTCCCTCTAAAGCTCACCGCCATGGATCAACGTTCATTAGGTCACACAGTCCAAAAATCTACGAGCTCTCTGAAAGAGGCAGTGCAAACCAGAGCCCCTAAAAAAAGCAGCTGCTGTTTAGATTCATTCTCCATTCTGTATTCCTGCTTGGTGTTGAGTGCCAGGAACATTATTCTCTTGTTTCCACTGCGATGCATCAAACAGATGCTTTTCAGTGTTGAAGACATGGTGTGTGTACACTCCGCCTGCTGCTGGTGACAAGCATACGGCCAACTCTCTCCCCCACAGGTATTGGGAATCAGGCCCACAAACTTCAGATGATAGCTCCAGATTTCTAGCCCAGCAAGCGCTGGGATGCAGCCACACCATTAGTGCAGACTTATTTCCTGAGAAACAGGCCATGGCTACACTGGCGCTTTACTGTGCTGCAACTTTTGCACTCAGGGGTGTGAAAAAAACACCCCCCTGAGCGCTGCAAGATATAGCGCTGTAAAGCCTCAGTGTAAACAGTACCGCAGCGCTGGCTGCAAGCTACAGTCGTAGAGGATGTGGAGTATGTGCAGCTCTGGGAGAGCTCTCTCCCAGCGCTGGCGCTGCGACCACACTCCACTTCAAAGCGCTGCCGCGGCAGTGCTTTGAAGTTGCAAGTGTAGCCATACCCACAGGTACCACTGGAATTTATAAGGAGTAACATCATCAAAGTTATTTAGGTGCTTTTAAACATTTTACCTCAGGTACCTATTAGCTTGTTATCTCTCCCCTAGAGCAGTTGTTCTCCACCCACAGCCCATGGGCTGCTTGCCACCCAATCAGCACACTGCTGTGGGCCATGTGACATCCTCTGGCCATACAGGTGGTATATATATTGTGTGGATGCGGCTCACAAAACACAGACAGCTGCATGTGCAGCTCGCAATGGTAAAAATGTTGAGAACGACTGCTCTAGAATAACCCTGTACACACAGTAAGATGGTAATATACCTCTTGGCAAACAGTACAGTGAACAGAAGGACCAGGCCCACCTGCCTGCCCTGGGATACCCAGCATCTAAACTCAATGGTCTGACCATCCACCACCACTCAGAGAACTCCTGAAACTTCATGGGCTTTCAGCTTCTACGGTACCAATATCTATCTACTACTCTATCTATCTATCTGGAGCTGGTCATATTGGTATTGGATACTATGCTGTTGGTCCAACTGTTGGATACAGTACTGTTGGCTGTCACTTCTTCCTGTTGGTCCAGCCCTAGAACAGGAGTTGTAGGTGTTACATTCAGCTAACACACTTGCCTCTTACCCAAAGAGTTGGGTTCAAATCTCAGGTGAAAGTGAATCTCTGATTAGTTCCTAATGGATTGTTATCAGCTTCCCCAAACTGTGCATGACTGGTGATGTCTGCTCAAAAGATGACCACACCTATGGGTTTTAGGGGGCATTGAAGGTCATGACTGAAGGCATTAGTGGTCAACAAGGAAGGCACTTGCCCCCTGCTGTGCCTGACCCTACTAAATTCTCTCCCTTCCTTGATTTTACAATCATTGTAAAATATTCACCAGATTTTCATAATTAAAACATTGTTTAATTCCCTCTGCCCATAAAAAGAAATAGAATTCACGTTGTAAATCTCAGGAGGTCACAAGAAGTGAATATGAGGAACTGCAAACTACTGAACTGTACTAACCAGCAGCTGAATAGAATAGAATAGAACTGAACCAGTAGATAGATGAACACAATTAGGCCTTCAAGCAAAAAACAATAAAGGTGGATGGAGAGTGTAGGAGATGATACCACCAAACAGGTCACAGCGATCAGGGCATAAATACCAATCCAGCCCAGACATAACAGGCTTTGGAAATGATGAAAGTGCTGCTATTTATATAGAGGACAGGTCACAGACTTCTGTGAAGTGCAGCCGGTTTTGTCAGAGCTGAGCAATCAGTGAGATCAATAGCCCGTTTCATGAAATGGGGAATCCAAGCCCCACGATAGATCCAGCTCAGGCAGCTAGAGTGTCCCAAAGAGGTTCTTTCTCATCTGCTCCCTTTCTTTGTTCAAAACTATTCTTGTATATCATCTTTAGTGCTCATGGACGCGAGAGAGTTACTGTGCTGGCTAGTGCCAGACATGCTCCCCTCACACGGCTCTGCCAATGCACCTCCTTCTATTTCAGTCCCAGACTCTTCAAATGACCCTCAATCCTGACCTGTAGCACCCCCTGTTATTCTTGGTCCTGGGCCTCACATGCAAAGGAATGGCTATGACAAACTGCAGTGAGGTGGAAGTGGATTGTAACATGCACACATGACTCCCAGGGGACAGTTAATTCATTTTCTCTGATCATCCAGGTCAGTATTCTAAGTCCCCATCTTTCCGTCTGGCCACTGGCTTGCAGATTGTTTCAAAGTTTCATCTACAGACTCTGAAACTGGCAGCAAGTGCTCCAACTTGGCAAGCTGAGCTTGGAGGCTGACATGTGCGCTTCTCTCGGAACAGATTTCACTTCTTACCATGCTAGGGGTTTATTTTCTCCATCTCCCACACCGCCCCCTGCCCAGGCCCACTCCTACTGTAGAATTGTGGCAAAGTGAACACAAACAGTCTCAGAGCAGTAGAGGAGGTAGTCCCAGCAAACTGAGACACTTTTAGTCAAGGAGGCCATGTGGGAGGGATTTGGTGGCTTGCGTGGGTGGGGGTAAGTTGGGAATGCTTGGAACTGGGCATAGAGTTTTGACAGGTAGGAGTGAGTGCAGCTCTTCCCTCCTGGGTGCAGACAGTAGAACCCAATCTGTGTACAGTGAAAAGGTGGTGGGAGCACAACCTGTAAATAAATGGCACCAGTGGCTGTTGAAGCCCAGGGTCTCTGAGTGACTTTGTCAGCACAGCAGGGGCAGGAGCCAAGAGGGCCCTGCAGCGCCCTGCTACAGTCTGCCCCCAGACAAGCCAAGACTCAGAAATGCAGGGCCTTGTTCACCAATTTAACACCTTTAAACAATCCTTCCCCCTCACGGATGAGGCACTGAATGACAGCTAAGTGGCAAGGCCAAGGACTGGACACGGGTTGGACCTTGTCAACCTCACTCCTAGATCAGCTGATCACAGAGACTGCTACAAAGCTACCTGTGATGTTCTGTCTCTACCCTCCAGGTGGACAGCACCACCTCTGGGCCCCTCCCATACTCTGCCACCCTGTGCTTTCATATAGCTGGGAGCCAAGCTATAGAAATCTAATTCACTGTCTGACAGCTGCTGAACCTTCCAGGTCTGCCCAGGTGAGGCACACCTGCTCTGCTGCTGCATGCACCAAGTGCATCCTGTCACTCTATCAATTTTAATAGAAGGGAAGCAGGCAAGACAGCACAGCAGGTGAAATGGGGAACCAGGAGTGAAAGGGTTACCTAACTGTTATTATTTACATGTGCTAAGGGCCTCACAGACACATGGGAAGACAAAGTCCCTGCCCCAGAGAGTTTCCAATCTAATGCCACTTCCTCTTCTCTCACCTCTCTCTCGGAACACGTCTAATGAGAATATCAAGGAGCCAGTTAGAGATGAACGATGGTCTGTCCAGTGGTTAAGGTACTGGCCTTGAACCTGGGAGATCCAGGCTCAATTTCCTGCTCTGCCACCATCTTCCCCTCCCTATGCCTCAGTTCTCCAATGGTAACATGGAGATATTAGCACAGCACTCCCCTGCCTCATCAGGGTGTTGTGATGATAAATACGTTAAAGAATGTGGGGTACTCAGATACTACAGCAATGAGGGCAATATAAGTACCATAGAAAGACTTACACACAGGGACGGGCAAGGCTCTGGAACTGAACTCCGCTGGATATTGGAAATGTTCCAATCCCAATCCACACTCAGCCATTCAGGCTCCTTTCAAACTGGGCTGACCTAGGACCCTTCGAGCCAAACGCCCTGAACTTCAGAGAAGCTGGGACACAGGTCAGGATCTGAACTTTGTGATCTGGGCCCATCTCAAGGCACTATGAGCTCTTTGGGGCAGGGACTGTTCCTTCGCACCCTCTTTGGACAGCACTTAACACACACTGTGGTTGCTTTTATAATGCCAATAATAAACCAGCAGTGCAATTACTATCAGCCAGGAAGTCATGTACAAAGCACGCCCCATGCACAGACAGGAGACATCTACAGGTGTGTAGGGTTAGATTGCTGCCTGGAAGTTGTTTCCTGGCAGCCAAGCCATTTGAACGTGTTAACCAAATAGCTCTTTGCACAGGGTATATTCATCCTCTTTTAAAAAGCCTTTTCCCCCATAGGAACGGCATTCACAACACTGACATCACTGTCTACCCCTACCAAGGCTTCCTCTCACCCACACAAACAAACAAACCTCTATAACAAGCAGAGTTTTGACCCTAACTTTTGACCCCAAGGAAGAAGAGCCATGAAGTCCACTAGAGACTTTGCTATGGTTATTGATTTTACATGGAGGGTACCCAGATGCTATAGAGATAGGCAACAATGTAAATCCCTGAGAAAAAGAAAGAGGATGGATTTTTCATGGGACTGAGAGACTGTGTACAGAAGAAAAAGGCTCTACAAGCCACTAGATTTAAAGGGAGAGTGATGTCTTGCTGTCTGTCTGTCTGTGCGGAATTGACAACAAGACCTGCACTGTTGTGATCCAAGGGAAACAATGGACACACAGAGACGTGACTGCAGAGATTATTTGAGTAAGGAGGCATGCAAACACTGTTTATTTTCATTTCTGGAATCAGGAGGTGCAAAATCAGCCCAGATGAGACTGTGCCACATGGATTGTCCTGAGGCTGATAAAGTTACTGTAGAGTCCACCCCAGGCATCTTTGCTTTTAATGTTTAGGAGGTATAACCTGTGCTGTATTAATATGCAAAGTGTGCCTGCCTTCCCAATTAAATGGAAAATGCTATGATTAAAACCAGTCAGAAGATATTAGATGGATAGTGCTGAATTATGGGCTTTATATCCTATGTACAGAAGCCCCACAGGAGCACTGATGGAGTACATGCCAGGGAGATTACCAAAGGAAAATCAGAGACAGGAATGGAAAGTGCTTGAGGAAGCAGGAGAGAGAGAAAATGAGGCAGCTATTTACAGGAGGATGCAATTAACACAGTGCTTCATCATGGTCTCCAAGACATGGGCCTCTGGGCTGCACAGACCTGGGGGGAAACTGGCCACCTACAGCAGCTGAGTCCTGGTTGGACATCTTGAAGGGAATAGGCACAGGAGCTCATGGGAGCTGAGCCCTGTGGCACTATCCTCAGAGGGGGAATGAATCATGGCATAGGGACCAAAGAAAGCCACATTTCTTGGGAGCAGAGCACTGGGGCAGGGCTAATCTCCCTGCCCCATTTTCTCTTACAGCAAGGCCTTTGCATCAGCACTTGCTCTCTTACCACCTCAATGGAACAAGGGGGGGGAAGCAGCAGAGAAGTAAGACATGACAGTTAATTAAACCCAGGAAAACGAGACAGAGAGAATGAAACAGGAGGGATTAATAACTGATTGCAGAGTCCCCTGTTCCCTGCTGGGAGGGGCTCGCACTGAATTCCCCACCTGGCTGTAACCCTTCCTGCTCCACTCTGCATCTCAGCCCTGGGCCACGGAACCAGGCCTCCTCCATCCCCCGACTTGCTCTTCTTCCCGTCTCTGAAAGCTGCGCCTTGTCATTGACGTACTCTGTGCCCGTGTTTCATGACTTGCATTTAATTAACAGAGATGGCAAAGTCAGGTATATTTATGGGGACTTCTCATCCTCACACTTATATTTCAGTTGCTATGGGTTTCCTTTCAGAGTTCATTCCATCTTCTTCCCCACCCCCTACCATGTAACTTGCACCAGAATAAAATCTAACACATTCTGCTAGTATAATTGACTGTATATTTTAGGAGTCCATCTCTCCCCGTGCGTTGAGAGAGGAGCCCTTCAAATAACTGCCATGGGGACAGAAAACCCTAAAGAAGTAGCCAGAAATGCTTTTGTTTCAGTCCAATATTTGGTGTTAAATGGTTACAGCCAACTCGCCTGATTCTGGAGAGGGGCGGAGCCTGAGGCCAGTAAGGGGCAGCGGTGTCTCAAGATTGGGCCCCAAGTGTGTCTGATTGCCCTGTCAGTGCTGCCCTATTTCACCCTTCAGGGAATAATGTGATCCCTGCCTGGGCTAACTAACAAGTGCCAATTGCTGTCCTGATGTGTAGCACTAATGAAGTGCAGATGCCTGATATGTATTAATACAGAAGTGCTGCTAACGAATTGTGTCTCAACAGTACCTTCCCATGGAAATACCCACAGGAGAGCATTCAGAGGCCCAGGAAACCCGCAAAGGCCAGCTTGCATTGCTTCTGTCAGACCTTTCCCCAAAGGGGACAGGGTAAGTGGCCCAGGGGGAAGGCACGGGGTTCAGTCACCCATCCCAATGGTCCCCTTGTTGCTTTCATCCCTCTCCCCTAGGCAAAGTGCCCTTGCAGCCACTTTCATTCAAAGATCTCAAAGTGCTTTACAGACATTAATGCCCACAATCCCTCTGTGGGGCAGGGAAGCACTATTATCTCAGCCAGCCGCTAAGAGGAAACTTGCCTCAATCCTCACACTGAGTCAGCAGCAGAGCTAGGAACAGAACCCAGCTCTCGTCTCTCGCTTGCCCTGTGTCTTAACCAGGGAGACTGAACCATCCTGTCAAGTGGAGAGTCAGTCCCATCAGTCAGAACCTGAACAGTGTGTAGGGGGCAGCCCCTCTCCACTACTGCCAGCACTTTATCTGTTCTCTGCATCCTCCATCTCCAGAGCTCCCACCCCAGCAAACTGCAGAACCAACTTTACATGCACAAATATAGTTCAAGGGTTGAGTGGCCTTCCACAAAATATACATACACTGCTACCCTTCAGGAAATTGAACTAATGGCTTTTGTTTGCCAGTTAGTACCCAGTGATTGGGTATTTCTGAGCACGGGGAACTGTATTTCACATAGAAAGGTTGTTTTCTGTCCAGCTACAACTTCAGCATTCAACCATAGGGCTAGATTCTGATCACACTGTACTACCTGACTCCACCATTGGCCTCAGTCGGACTCTTGGTGGAGTAAGGTGTTAATTAGCATGAATAAAGGCATCTGAATGTAGCCCTCAATCCACTGGGATGGCTGACCCACTTGGCACAGAATTCTCTGTCAAGAGAGGGAACAAAACATGCACATATCCAGGGCTGGCTTTAGGAAGTGCGGGGCCCAATTTGAACAGTTTCAATGGGGCCCCAGCAGGGATGACTGAAAAAAAGACAACAAAAAACCCCCACGCATGTAAAAAAACATGTGGGGCTTGTACTCACTGGGCGGTACTCCGAGTCTTCGACAGCACTTCTGCAGCGGGTTCTTCACACGCTCCAGGTCTTCGGTGGCACTGAAGGACCTGCTGCCAAAGTGCCGCCGAAGACCCGGAGCGAGCGAAGGACCCACCGCCGAAGTGCTGCCAAAGACCTGGAGTGCCGCCAGGTGAGTAAAAATTAAAAAGGCACCTCTAGCCAAGGAAAGGATTCTCAATGGGCGCGGGGCCCAACTAGGGGGAATTGGTGGAATAGGCCTAAAGCTGGCCCTACACATATCCATTAGTCTACTAGCAGCACCAAAACAAAGGTAAGCCTATCCCCTTCACCTGCACATGGGACCCGCCACTGCAGGTACTATGCCCCGAAGGCAATGAAAATACCTATTTCAGCTGGAGGTCGGCAGCTCGAGTCCTGCACAAAAGTTATTTACCAATGGCATGTAAAAGGATGGCAGACTTTCCATATCACAGAAACCATCCTCACATGAAATGCTCCGGCTAATATTCTCAGCAGACACACCACGGATGGAAAGGGGAAGAAGACTGACTTACCCTCTTAACCCTGGAGCTGGTCACAGCAGGTCAGTCTTACGGCACTGCTCATTGCTCTACCTGTTCTGGGGATAAAGAGAAGAGCTCGGTTCAGCACCTTGCAGAGCACTAAATTGTCACACACATTCATACCCGCCACCCTCCACCCCAAATATTTAACCAGTACACAGTCAGGAAACAATCAAAATGTGGAGTCTGTATCCAAGAGCCCAGTCAAAAGGGAATGCCCTGTCTGTGGGTGAGGCTGGAACTGGAACCAAAAGATCATCATAAAAATACAGTGAGCACAGAGATAACGTCAGCAGATATAGCTCATCCAAGGGACTTTCTTCCATAGTGATCTGTAAAGGGGAAAAAACCCAGCTGGGATCCAATTCTGCAGCAGTCCAGCTCTGAACACACCCCTTGTTGGCTATGGGAATTGGCCACATGGACTGGCAGCATTCGCTAGCGGGTCTGGGAGATGGTGAGGGTACATCTCTCACACAGAAGATGTTCCACACTTCGCAGGATTCTACCATGAAAACACATCTTTGTACAGGGGGGACCCTTCCACATAGCCTATATATTTATCATTGTGACTAAGAAAACGTTTCCCTCCTATCCAAACTCCCATTGACCCAAAGAGATTTCACAGCCTGTTCCCTGTTGAATTTGGATAAAATAGGATAAAATGAGAGAGAGAGAGAGATATTTTCAAGACATTTCCTGTATTTCTTTTAAAGCACTATTAGAAAAGGACCCTACAAGAAGGGGATGGACTTAGTTTCCATAAAGTTGTGATACAAGCACTCCCCGCAGAAAATACACAGTTATGGCTGAATGCTACTGTGCAATGTTGCTTGTGCTCTCATTTTTCTGTCATTTCTCTCCGAGGTGGGAGTTGGCCTCACATCTCTAATTCAGAATTTCCAACATTCTCCAACTTTATGTCCAACATTAACATTTTTTAAACATCACCTTATTTTTTTCCTTTCCTCTTCCAAGAATTTCACGGCCGAGTTTCTTTTTTCTTTCTTTAAATGATAGTTTATTAAGAAAAGCTGACTATACCTCTGCTCTGTCTGCTGGAACAGCTCTGGCAAATAAAAAACCCACCTCGCAGGAGACAGTTTTATTCTGTTGATCGGAAGTCTGCCAGCCCAATTTATGATTGAACATAAGATCTCCAAATCTGAATTTATGTCTTGTAGTATAATGACAGGTCAATGAGATTAAAAGTATGTTCATGAGAGAGCTGTAAGGCAATTTGAGTTTCATGGGCCTGTGGTGATTGGGCATTCAGTCTAAGAAAACCTGCCTTAATAAAACACTTGCAGTCCCCGGAAACAATCTGCACTTTTTTCATTATTGCAGCCTTGCTGTGGTCTCCTTCACAAACACCTCCCAGAGAGAGAGAGAGAGTGAGAGCGAAAGCGACTTTTCCCCTCCTCCCCTATTCGAATGAATCCATCAGGGAAATAGTGCTGATAATAAATGGGCTGAATTAACAATAGAAACATTTTTTTTCCATGATCAAATGGTTCAGATGATGTAATGAGGGAAGAAAAAAAAAAGGATGAAAATCCAAACTTTGCAGTGACAAATGTGTTCTGGCAGGTCCCCAATCCCAAATGAAAAATACATGGGGTTAAATGTAGATCAATGGCCTTGATACTCACAGGGTGAAATTCACCCCATGCATGGGGTCCAGTGAACTTCAGAACCCCCCATATGCCGTTAACTTGGGGCTTAAGTGAGGCTTAGCTGGCACACATGGCCTCACCTAGGCCATCTGAACTGGAGAGAACTTTTCTCATGGATACAGGTACTAGCTGCAAAATTCAGCTCTGAACTCAAAGATCCTCAAAGTTCAGGGGATGGGGTTGGATTTCATATCTCAGGGGTTGGTTCAGCCCATTATGGCGATGGGAACAGCTGCAAAACTTCAGATCCAAATTCAAACTACTTCAGATCCAAATTCAAATTCAAAGTTTGGAGTGTCGAAATCCAGGGGTTGGGTGCACAATGTTATAGTAACAGAGATGATCAGATCTGGCTCCAGTGTTCTCCTGGGACTCAAAGCAGCTTGGCTCCACAATTTCAGTTCAAGCTTATCTCTCCTTGTAAATAACTATGTAGGTTCATTTACAATAGACACCTCAATGTTAAGGGCAAAATGGAACATTGCATATTTAGGAGCAGTGTGGGGGGCAGGAAATGGTCTTTACAAGATGTTTCCACAGCCCCTAGCACAATGGGGGAAATGATCTCAGTTAAATAATTAAAATAATAAATAGCTTGAATGGGTCTATCTAAACTAATCTAGGTATTTATACCTCACCACTCACTGCTGCTTGCTGAGCATCTCTGTGGTATCTGAGTGGTTAATAAAGAATACACAGGGGCCCATTAACAGTGAATACTGGCTGTCTCCAGAAAGCTACAAAGACCACTATTCTCCAGGTCCCCATCTGCAGCATAGGGTAAAGAAATGCCAGGAGAGGCCTGTTTTCCAAATCCAGTTCTGATGCAACCCGGGATGGTGGGAATGCCATGAGCATTGCTGGTTTAATGAGACTGTTGACAATTCAAGATGGTGGAAATGTCATGCCATCAGCTGATCTCACCAGATTTCTGCATCTGGAGCTGAGATCTCACCAGATTTCTGCATCTGGAGCTGAGATCTCACCAGATTTCTGCATCTGGAGCTGAGATCTCACCAGAACAGCTCACTAGATTTTTGGCACTGTCAAACCTGACCCTTTTCCCAGCTCTGGCATCAATCCCAAATTCCTAAAGCTAATCCAGTTTCAGAACCAAGAACTTTCTCCTTTCCAGACAACACAGATGGGCACAGCAGTGTGAACAAACCCCCCAAAAAGTCATTTCACCTTTTCCCTTTGAACCATGTTTTATGCCTCCTCACTCTCTTCCTTCTAGTTACGAAAAAGTTCAGGAATGTTTAATTCAAGAAAAGTGTATGGGACTTGATCATCCACTGATTGGGAAAAAGAACCAGGACTCACTTCCGGTTGGGTACTGCTTAACTGAACCAAACACTTCATTTCCCTGATGAATCTAAGATCTTCCAGCCCAGAAGTGAGAGCCCCAAAGTCATCCTGGCATGGTTTTAAGAGATGCCAAGAACCCACAACTCCACTTGACTTCAATAGGCATTGTAGGTTCTCAGTACCTCTGACAATCAGCTGGCAGTGCTAAATGAATAGAGCAGGAGTGGGGGGAAATGCAAAACATACTTGAGAACGCTAAAGGAGCTGAGTGAAGGAGTCTGAAAAAGGAGAGGGGCAGTAACAAGATGGCGAAGGGCCATGACCTTCTCTGAGCTTATTTAACTAAAGGAGACGGTCCTGCTATTTGGCTGCTTCAGTCAAAATAAAAAAAAGCTTCCAAATCTGGGTTCCCTGTGTAGCTGCCCCATGCAACGTTCAAGGGGCCAGTACATGTTTGTTGAGCAAACCCACCTCTGACAGGAGAGGAGATACCAGGATGTTCCTGCTTTGTCTTTGTTTAATCTGTTTTGTTGTCAGGCAGGGAAGCCAGCCAACAAAAGTTCCCCTTGCCTAAGCTTCATGGGCGGACTGGCTTCAGAATTTATACAAATAAAAGAAGAAACTAAAAGTGCCGGCAGCACCGATCTGATTACAGAGTCATTTATTTTCTGGTCGTTAATAATTTGTGCAATAAAAGATTGCATGCCTTTCTGAGTTAGTAGGAGTTATTGGCACAAATTTCCCTCCATACTGGTGTGAGTCTGTGCTTGGAACATAAATTATTAGTTTCTTATCGCTTTCCTCTTCATTTTTCATGCTGCCACGGCTAGATCGCCAGAAGCCAACCCCTGAGGCTCGGTCTTATTTTATGCTGCAAGAGAGAAGCAGCGAAGGCAGTTATTCTGTCTTTAATTACACAAACCCACTCTGTAACACCCCCCTCCCTACCTCAGTACTGGCAGGTGTGTGCACCGTATTGTATTTGTGTATATGTAACTCCCTGTGGAGATAGGCAGGTAACTCTGCCACCCGCCAGCTACATTTCTAATGAAAGCAGCATTCGTTGACAACACTCAGAGCCATGAAATGACAAGCTTCCACCACGCTGCCAGCTTCTGTCAGTTATCCATCTGGAATACGAGCGAGACGGTTGCATGTGTGTGTCTCAGCGAACAATCCTGCTGGCTGTGGTATATGCATGCGCACGCTGTGGGGTGGGGAGGAAGAGTATTTATGCACCTCCATTGAAGAGCAGAAGGCAAATATCAGCACACAAACCTTCTGTGCATTTGTGTCATTCAGCAATATCATGGGTCCTACACAAGGTGGTTATGTCTCCAATCAAGGGCAAACAGGTTTGATGTCAACAGCTGAGGAAAAAATGGTGTATCTCTTCCTGATGTCCAGAAGGGGTGGTACCATGGCTAAGGAAAAAGAACAGGATCAGGAGACCATCTCCATCTGTCAAATGGGACACTTACCCACCTCAAGTATTTTGAGATCTGTGGATGGAATGTGCTAAGCATGATGATTTATTTCAAGATACCACATTGACGAGGGTTCGGTGTGCAGGAGTGTCCTCATTTCTGCAACACCTGGCATGGAGCAGGTGGTTCTTTGGAGGTAGCCACTGCTTTGGCATATGCAACAGCTCACGCATATTCCACACCAAAAATTCTCAACATTCTTCGTATTGTGGCCTGACAATCAGCTCCTATTGATGCATCCCCCTTGGTGATGTCCCAGAAATTCTTTACACCACTGCCTGCTCACCTTCAAATGAGGAGCTAATTGCTGCAGAACGTATCGCCAGAAACGGGGCAGTACATTATGGAATCATCTCAGCCATCTGCAGCGTAGCCACTTGCAAAGGGCTGATCCAACCCTGCACTTTGACAGAAGAGTGGAAACAGGAAAGGGGGATCAGGACTTGGGGTTACCACCCACCGGTTCAGAACCACTCTTCCGTATAGAACACCCACTGTAACACACTACAGGGTGCTGACCTGGCTTTCAGATTTATGGATCCCCTTCCCGCCCCCTTCCCTTATACTCCACAGGTGACTCCAATCACTCCTGTGGCCACAGTGGAAGCCCTGTATCTTCTCTCACAGATGTTTTCCAGGCCACATACTTGGAATGCCAAATACCTGCTGCCCAGAGCTGTTAGCAGGAGAGAAGGAACGGCAGTGTTCTAGCCAGATGTGTATTACAAAGGGCACATGTGCACCAGACTTCGGTGGAGCTGTATGCAGGATATCACAGAGAGTTACAGTGTACAGAATGCGATTCCCTTAGGGTGACCAGATGTCCCGATGTTATAGGGACAATCTTGATTTTTGTGTCTTTTTCTTATGTAGACTTCTATTACCCCCCATCCCCTGTCCTCATTTTTCACACTTGCTGTCTGGTCACCCTAGATTCCCTTACCATTATGGCTAAGCTTAAGCAGCCCTATCGAGGCCTGATGGTACCTATCAATAACAGAATGATGTGACATGCTTAGGGCACCCCTGTGTACATATATATGTTACAAGCAACACATGTTCCTCTATTCTAGGAGGATTTATAACAGTGGGCTTGAGCAGGAGCAACACACACATAAGGACATAGTGTCAATTCAAGAGTGATTGATGACTCAGTGGTTGGCATGTCTCTGGTGATTATGCCGCACTGGTGAGTCACTGATCATTTCAAAGTGATGTTAATGTCCACAGGGTAGCATCTACCACGTCCATGGTAGGCACTGTGCTCCAAATGGCCACTCTGAATTGTTCTCATTACTTTTCAAAGAGGTTATCATGGTGTGACAGCACCAAGGCTCTGTTAAATTGGGCTAACTTCTGCTGGAACAGGAGCAGTCTTTCTCCTGCAGAGTATTTAAAAACAATCTCTCTTTCCATCAGTATATAACAGAGCTGGAGAGAAACACGCTATCCTCATCAAGTTTAGAGCGACACCCTGTTGTAGTTTAGGAAACCAACATGCTGGGGAACATCCCTTAGATTGCTATTGAACTGAAGTATTTATTACACACACACACAAAACCCCAGCCCACCCACCTCTACATCACTGAGAAATAATGTTTTAAAACTCCCCGCTGAGCTAAACCCATGAAAATAGGAAGTTTATGTTGGAAATCTGATGTAGGATTAACTATAGCAGCAATAATCCTGCAGTTATAATGCGCAGACTTTAAAAAAAACAAAAAAAGCAAAGGCAAACACCATTATTGCATGCGTTTTTGCTTTTCAGACGCTTCCAAAAATCAGTTTCAAAGAAAGCCAGGAGCTGCTGTGCTGAAGAGGCCCCACAAACAAACACTCTTGCATGTCAAGGAATGCAGCATAACTTGTAATAGTGACCCCCTGGACAGTCAAGGAGCAACACTAGAGGAAACCAAAGGCAACCCTGTAGCACCTCTATTGGCAGAGAAAACCCTAATTTGTAGCATATAGCTTCTCACTCCTGCTGGATGCAAATCAACCCCTATGCTCCCCTCTGGCTCTCTTGCTCCGGGACTGACATAGCCTGTGCTGCCTGATGTCACAGTCACACACTTCCCTATTTCCCAGCTGGCACAATACAGTCATGCAAGGGACTGCACACTACACTGCAAATTCCATCCAATCCCCTGTGGCATCAAGGATGGTGTCCTTGACTGGATGTGAGTATCAGAAAGTGGGTGCAGTAGAAGGCTCCATGGATGCAGTGAAATTCAGAAAGAAGGGTGGGATAGAAGACCAGGCTCAAACTCAGATAAACTGTGTGCACTTTTTGGATCTGGGGTTTTGGTTTCTCCCATTGCAGAGTCTAAGGGGCGATTGTGCAGTCAGGATCCAGACTGAAACCTGCTCAATGCTCTGGGGTTTTGGTCCAGGCCCACCCTTGTTAACAAAGAGATGGCAAAGGAGACAAGTACTGGGCCATTTGGTGGAATCCTCCTTGACACTTTGCCAGGTCCTCCAGGTTGTCTTGTGACCTTTGGAGCTATAGAAGACAGTTCCCAAGTGCTTTTAGGAGCACAAGCTCACGCATCCTTTGATCAGTTTCAAGAAATGTAGCACTCCTTTTTTTCCATTTACCCAAGAGAAGTCTCTTTGTCACATATCCATGCGGAATTTGTTTTCCTGCCACCAACACCTGCCAAGGCCATACTTTCTATAAAATAAGATGGCAGCAAGCCAGCAAGGCTCATCAAAATACTGCCTCTCTGCCACCTCTCCAAAGATCCACACCTGGTGACATTTCCCCACTCCCTATTCACATCCCCGTGTTGGTTGGCTGAATACCACTTCTCACCGTGAAAGAAGGGGCCATGAACATAAGAAACGTCAGACTAATGGTCCAGCTATCCTAGTATCCTGTCTTCTGACAGTGGCCAACGCCAGGCGCTTCAGAGGAAATGAACAGAACAGGTAATGATCAAGTGATTACAGTAGCTGCTGCCCATTCCCAGCTTCTGGCGAACAGAGGCTAGGGATGCTTCAGAACATGGTTTTGCATCCCTGCCCATCCTGGCTAATAGCCAACGATGGACCTATCCTCCAGGAACTTATCTAGTTCTTTTTTGAACAGTTATAGTCTTGGCCTTCACATCTTCTGGCAAAGAGTTCCACAGGTTGATGGTGCGTTGTGTGAAGAAATACTTCCTTTTGTTCTTTTTAAACCTGCTGCCTATTAATTTCATTTGGTGACCTCTAGTTCTTGTGTTATGAGGAGAAAATAACACTTCCTTATTCACCTTCTCCAAACCAGTCATGATTTTATAGACCTCTATCATATCTTCCCTTAGTCATCTCTTTTCAAAGCTGAAAAGTCCCAGTCTTATTAATCTTTCCTCATATGGAAACTGTTCCATATCCCTAATCATTTTTGTTGCCCTTTTCTGTACCTTTTCCAATTCCCATATATCTTTCTTAAGATGGGGCAACCAGATTTGCACACAGTATTCAAGATGTGGGCGTACCATGGATTTATATAGAGGCAATATAATATTTTTCTATCTTATTATCTATCCCTTTCCTAATGATTCCCAACATTCTGTTTGCTTTTTTGACTGCTGCTGCACATTGAATGGATGTTTTCAAAGAACTATCCATAATGACTCCAAGATCTCTTTTTTGAGTGGTAACAGCTGATTTAGACACCACCATTTTATATGTATACTTGGGATTATGTTTTCCAATGTGCATTACTTTGCATTTATCAACACTGAATTTAATCTGCCATTTTGTTGCCCAGTCACTCAGTTTTGAGAGATCCCTTTGTAACTCTTCACAGTGTGCTTGAGAATTAACTGTCTTGAGTAGTTCTGTATCTGCAAATTTTGCCACCTCACTGTTTAGCCCTTTTTCCAGATCATTTATGAATATATTGAACAGTACAGGTCCCAGCACAGACCCGTGGGGAACACCACTATTTACCTCTCTCCATTTTGAAAACTGATCAGGCATGTTTAAAATCACTGGTGAAGCGGAGATAGGGAGTCAGAGGCTGGTTGCAGTGGAACATGGCCTGTGAAATTTCTGTGGGCTTAGTGACAGCAGACAGTTGCTTCAGTAGCCTATTGGGCAAGTCCAGCAACGGACATGGAGATGCACTTGGACTCCAGCATGCTGAGAGGGATAGGTTCAAACCATGCTGAGAATCCTCTGGCGGGGTGGTGTGGTTGCATACCATTTTCAAACAAGCCTCTGGAAATCTGTCCTGCACCCTTTGCTCAACCCTTGCCAGCACAATCTAAACAACACCAGAGAAATGACAAGGCGGGATGCTACCAGGGCAGCACCAGAGAGGAAAATAAGAGTGTGGCTGAGACCCTTAGAAAAAACAATGTGTGTCCCATTTTCATGTCTTATGGTAGCTAAAATTACAGCATCACTGACAGGGCCTCTCCGGCCAGGTTATGCCCAACTGGTAGCACTGGGAATATCCTTTCCTTCTCTTCCCCTTCCCTATAACCAATGTGCAGCAGACCCCATTCCACCCCTAATGACAAGCCTTTGTAGATCTATGGCAACCATCACCTGAGGCACCCAAAATACTCGGCAAACACCCATTGATCAGCTTCCCAATTATACCCCCGTGTATTGGGCATGCACAGAAGCTGGATGAATAATAAATAATAATAATTTTTACTATTTAGGAACTGTATTACAGTAGTGCCTACAAGCCCCGTTGCGGACCAGCACTACATTGTGCGAGGCGCTGCACAAACACAATTTCTCTTTGAATATTAATTTGAATTTTCAAATGAATTTGCTTCAGCCATAACCACGTCCTTGCTGCCTTTTCAAAAAACAAACGGTTACTTGGTCATGAGCAACAATAATCACAGAAACCAAATTATCATCCTAATCTTACAGACAGGGAAACTAAGGCACGGGGTGATTTATGTGACTTGCACAAAATCAGATAGCGACTCAGCAGCATGAGCCTGGAACACCAGACAATTCTGCCTCCTTACAGCCAAATGGCCAGACTGTTTTTAAATGGGTGGTACACATCACTGATTGTACAGAGATCAAAGAGTAAGCATAAAATAACTGACTTCTTCTTCCCTTGTACATAGATACTCCACTTCAGCTAAATATTTTTGCAAGGGGAACTGCATTTCTCTCCTCTCCCCCCACTTCTTCCTCCCAGTTTAATCCTTATACCTCTCTCGAAAAATCTGTCACTGTGCACACACACAAGCTGTATGCACTTTATGAGGCACTTCAGGTTCAATGAAGTCCTTTTCTTTTCAGTTCTATCTCTGTGTTTCTCCCTTCCAGGCATCAGAGTTGGATCTTGCACACATCTTCATTGTGCCACTGCTTTTTCCTGAAGTTATGTGTGGGGGGGTGGGGAATAGTTTTAAACTATTTCCCCATGCTTATTTCCCCCCACTATCACCACTGTTCCTCACAACTTCTTGTCAACTGCTGCAAATGGACCATTTTCATTACCACTACAAAAAGTTTTCTTCTCTCCTGCTGGTAATAGCTCACCTTAACTGATCACTCTCGTTAGTGTGTGCATGGCAACACTCATTGTTTCATGTTCTCTGTGTATATATATATCTTCCTACTGTATTTTCCACTGCATGCATCCGATGAAGTGGGCTGTAACCCACAAAAGCTTATGCTCAAATAAATTTGTTAATTTCTAAGGTGCCACAAGTACTCCTGTTCTTTTTGCAGATAGGGACTAACACAGCTGCTACTCTATAACCCCACCATGTAACTATTAGGTATAAAAAGTGCTGCCATTCAATGTGCATCCCTTACACACACCTTGCAGTGTGTATTGTGACTCCCCCACCAAACACACAATGGCAAAGAAGGCTGGTGGACCTAACTGTAAGTAATAGATGTGGGGTTTTTTTTGTTTTTTTTTTTGGAGGGGAGAGGGCTTTAGTTAAATAAACAAATAAAACCTATATTTTAAGCTACACAGTATCACAGATTAGATACATAATCTACATGCACAGGTCTACAACCCATGTGGGGATAAAGTCTATTCCCTAATGCCTGTGGGACCTGGGAGTGGTTTGAGGCACAGGTGAACACTAATAATGTGAACCAGCGTTAAGAACATCTTTTCCCAGCTGCACCCCCTCACCTTAAGAGGGCTTGGGAAGCAAACATGGGCTGGGCCTGAACTCCTCACATTAGGAGGCTTGAGGGTGGGGACAAATAACATACCATGGCTTGGGCCTGATGTCCTCCACCCCCAGCCGGAGGGCTGAGAGTTGAGGGGTATTTCTGGCCCTGGGTGCAACAGGTGCAGTGGGATGCACTCCTCTGAGTTGTCACAGACCTAGCTGGGCTGGAAGGGGGAGACACCCCCCCAAAATCTGGTCCTGGAGAGGCAGGAGACAGCCCCATCTGCCAAGCAGAACCAGGTCTAAGCCGGTTCGGGTCAGGGAACGGAGAACTCCTTTTCAAGGGGAGGTTCGGGAACAGCTGCTGTCAGAACCAAGTGCACGATCCGGACCCAGTGACACCCGGTCCGGTTGGGAACAGCTAGGCGATTCGGTAACAGAAGTAGCCAGAACCGAGTGCAGGATCCGGACCGGGTTATCTTCAGTCCAGTCTGGCAGTAGCAACAACCAGAACCGAGCATGTGATCCAGCTCAGCTGTGAAATGCTGCGTGGTTCGGTAACCGAAGTAGCCAGAACCGAGTATAGGATCCGGACTCAGTGATACTTGGTCCTGTTCGGTAGCAGCCAGAGCCATAACCAGAACCGAGCGCAGGATCCGGATTCGCCCGGCCATGGTCGGTCCGGCTGGGGACTGAGCCCTATACACCAAGTGCATGAGCTAGGCCGGTCCGGGGGCCTCGCGGTGCGATCCCAGCACCTGGTCGGAGCTGCTTTGGAAGCGGAGCTGAGACAGCGACCAGCTGCCGACACGTTTCAATTAGCGAGGCCGCCCCGGCCGCTGCCTCCCCCGGGGCCCTGCAGCCGCCTACGCGCTCGGCAGGGCGAGACGGCGGGAGAGTGGCAGCCGGGCCTTAAACGGGCCACGCAGGCAGACGGCTTAAAAGGGCAACAGTGCATAGGCCGGGAGAGCAACAACAACACAACACAATAACCACCACACTCAGAGCAACACCAGCACATGATACAGCAACCACCCACTACACACACAGCAACATCACAGCAATAACCACCACACACAGCAACAGCCACACTACAATACCACTACACACACAGCAACACCACCACAATACACAGCAACAACACAACACCCACACAGCTACCACACTCAGAGCAACACCACCACGACACATACAGCAACACCACCACAACCACAACATCGCAGCAACAACCACCACATACAGCAACAACACTACAATACCCACACAATACCACCACACCAACCATAACACACACTAACAATCACACCACAATACCACCACACACAGCAACAACCGCACGCAGAGCAGCACCATCACCACACAGAGCAACAATCACACCACACAGCCATAATTACACACACAGCAACAAAACCCCCAAACATAACACACAACAGCCATACCACACACACAGCAACACCACCACCACAATGACATCACTATACACACAGCAACACCACCGCCACCACACACATAGCAACAACCACACAGAGAGCAACATCACCACAACAGACACAGCAACCACACCATACGTAGCAACATCACCCCCCCCCACACTCACACAGAGCAACAATCACACCCAGGACAACAACCAAACACAGAGTCAGAGAGAGCAACAACCACATACATAGCAACACCACCATCATAACAGCTCCACACACAAAGCAACAACTGCACACAGAGAAACCACAACTGCACCACACACCCGGCAACAACTGCACCACACACCCAGCAATTCCACCACTACACCACATCCAGCAACAACTGCAAACAGAGGCAAGGAGAGCAACCACCACACAGAGACCAGCAACCACACCATATGCAGCAAGTCAGAGGGAGCAACAACCATACACACAGCAACACCACCACACCTAGAGTGACAACCACACCCAGAGCCAGAGAAAGCAACAATCACACACACAGCAACACCATCAGAGTCAGAAAGAGCAACACACACACACAGCAACACCACCACACCCAGAGCCAGAGAGAGCAAAAACAACACACTCAGGCCAGCAACCATACCCAGTGAAACAACCTCACATAGAATACAAGCATACACACAGAGATAGAAAGAGCAACACCACCTCCCCACGCAAAGCTAGAGAAAACAACCACACACAGAGCAACACCACCATACACAGAGCCAGAGAGAGCAACAACCACAAGGAGAGCAGAGCACAGGCAGAGCAACAGCACCACACAACACATATGCACATGCACACACACAAAGCAACAGCATGCACACACACATGCACAAACACAGCAATCACCATATACGCACACACACAGAGCAACACCACCACCCACATATTGCAACAGCATGCCTAGGCATGCACGCACGCACACACACACACACACACACAGAGCAGCAGCAATACATACACCCCCAATAACACCAGAGCAACAGTGCACCCAAATGGATCCCAACAACTTACAGAGCAACACCACACACATACCAACAACATATGGAGCAACAACACACACCGAGCTAACATACAGAACAACAGCAAACGTACACCAACAACATACAAACCAACACTGCACACAAAACTATACAACTACACATGCACAGTGTCTGCATATACAGACAAACAATACAAACACACACCAATAATACATATAGCAACTACTATACGCAAACACAGCAACAAAACACACTTAGAGCAACACCACGCACCTCACAACAACACATGCACCAATAACATATAGACAGAGCAACACCACCCACAGAACAACCGCAACACTACCCACATAATACACACTTACAAAGGAATACAACACACAAACTCACACAGGAACAAACCACACAGACAGGTACCCAGCAAGAACAAAAAGACAGAAGACTACACAAACAGTGAAACCACACACAGAGAGCAACTGAGAGAGAGGAATTAACATTGCATACCTAGAGCAACAGTAACCCAGACACACTCTCAGGGCAACATGCACATAAACAGAGCAACAGCAAAACAGGCATATCTACAGATGTATGGAGCAACACACAAACAGGCCAACTCACACTACTCAATATGACACAGATGCCCCCAAAGAAACCACACACACACTCCTCAGGGAAACAGCACATAGAAAAAGAGTAACAATATAAAGCGACATACACTGAAGAATAGACAGAGACAGAGTAAGAAAACACACGGAAAGCAGATACCTACCACAACATACATAGAGCAACCACCCAGAGACAGCAACAAGAAAACACACAGCATACCAATACACTTACAGACAAGCACAGGGTGGGTGTTGGTAGGGAACCTGAACTCTTGGGCGGAAAGCACTACCCATAGAAACCCTCACCCTAGCACGAAGAGCCTTACCCTTAGAAACCCTAACCCTAGCTCCAAGTACCCTACCCATACGAACCCTAACCCTAGCTCCAAGAGCCCTCCCCATAGAAACCCAAAGCCTAGCTCCAAGAGCCCTCCCCATAGGGACCCTAACCCTAGCTCCAAGAGCCCTCCCCATAGGGTCCCTAACCCTAGCTCCAAGAGCCCTCCCCATAGGGTCCCTAACCCTAGCTCCAAGAGCCCTGCCCATAGAAACCCTAACCCTAGCTCCAAGAGCCCTACCCATAGGAACCCTAACCCTAGCTCCAAGAGCCCTCCCCACAGGGACCCTAACCCTAGCTCCAAGAGCTCTCCCCATAGGAACCCTAACCCTAGTTCCAAGTGCCTTTCCCATAGGAACCCTAACCCAAGCTCCAAGTGCCCTACACTTAGGAAGCCTAAACTTAGGGAGGGAAGCCTTAACAATAGGAACCCTAA
>NC_133791.1:9624937-9654803 GCF_003597395.2 Chelonoidis abingdonii
CAGGAACCCTAACCCTAGATCCAGGTGCCCTACCCATAGGAACCCTAACCCTAGCTCCAAGTGCCCTACCCACAGGAACCCTAACCCTAGATCCAGGTACCCTACCCACAGGAACCCTAACCCTAGCTCCAAGTGCCCTACCCATAGGAACCCTAACCCTAGCTCCAAGTGCCCTACCCACAGGAACCCTAACCCTAGCTCCAAGTGCCCTACTCTTATGAACCCTGCCCCTAGCTCCCAGTGACCGACACACAGGAACCCTAACCCCAGCTCTAACTGCCCTGACCTTAGGAACCCTAACCCTAGGGCAGGAAGCCCTACCCATAGGAACCCTAACCCTAGATCCAAGTGACTTACTCTTAGTTACCCTAACCCTAGGATGGGAGGCCCCACCCATAGGAACCCTAAACCTGCCAGATCTCAAGGGAGATGCCCTTGCTTTGGATTTATTTTCGGGCATTTTATAAAATATCTCCTTTATATGACAAAGGGCTTTTCACGTTTCAATGAGGCATTTAAAAAAATCTCACTCGTTTACCAGGGTGGCCTCACTTTCAAAATTTACCTTCCTGGAAATCATCTTGTGACAGGGAAGCCTCATTGTATCTCAAGCAAAGATGTTTCATTGCAACGCCATCACAACTCATCACAAAGAGATAACATTTCACCTCATGTCATCAAGTCGTATATTGATGCGGAGAGTGGGGGGGATTTTTCCCCCATGAGTTTGTCCTGCAGGAAAAATTAATGTGGCAACCTCTTAAAAAATAAAAAAAATATCAGGGTAAGGACAGTCTGACATCCCTCCAGAAAAAAGGGGGGCTTATTTTTTTCACAATCATCACAACCCCTTTGCACTTTGTTTAGTGGAGTTGAGAAAAATGCATGAGGTTGTACATCATACCAGAGCTGAACAGTGGCCATCACTGAATGTTAACATGAATGGGATTTATACCCACTTACCAACAGGCAGGCATTTGGCCTTGTGTGTTATGCAATACATAGGAACTTGGGGGGCCACTTAAGCCCTGAATATTGAACCTTAGCTCTAAATACATTTCCTGGCTTTGAATGTTTCCAGTCAGACCCTTTTATGCTACTTTATTATAGTGTCCCTTCAGAATGCAACCAAATTTTCAAATGTAGCCAGTCACTTATTGGGAACTCAACTGAGATACCTGGCACCTGATTTTCAGAGATGCAGCTCACCCACAGGTTCCTATTGACTTCTCTTGGAGCTGTGGGTGCTCAGCATCAATGAAAGTCCCTTCATATCTGAAAATGGATTCCCAAAAATTGAGGCATCCAAAATCAGTGGCCATATTTGTGAATTTGTCCTAAACTTTTTGTTTTACACTAGAATTAAAAAGAAACGGGGGACACATACAGACATATGTATGTATGTATGTGCATGCATAAACTCTCTCTCAGAGAAAAGTATGCAGAACAGAAGGCTTGGTAGTTACCGGGATACTGCAAAGAGGTCTGCAAATATACGGAGATAATATTTTGCAATATGTACTAAGTAAACACTAGATACCTTTTAATAAATGGTATCAGTATGTATATCCAGCCCTCATGGCTGCTCTATTGTCCTAACCCAAGAGATTTTTTTCACTCATGCGACTCTAATAGTGCCCACTTGGGCTAGACATTATCCAGATATATAAGCAAACGCAGGGCCTGATTCCCCATGGCCTGGCCCTTTGTGTAGGTCAGGGGTAGGCAACCTATGGCATGGGTGCCGAAGGCGACAAGCAAGCTGATTTTCAGTGCCACTCATACTGTCTGGGTCCTGGCCACAGGTCCGGGGGGCTCTACATTTTAATTTAATTTTAAATGAAGCTTCTTAAATATTTTAAAAACCTTATTTACTTTACATATAACAATAGTTTAGTTATATATTATAGATTTAGAGAAAGAGAGCTTCTAAAAAGGTTAAAATGTATTACTGGCACGCAAAACCTTAAATCAGAGTGAATAAATGAAGACTCGGCACAGCACTTCTGAAAGGTTGCCGACCCCTGATGTAGGTGTTTAGATTTATGCAGAAGTGTGGCATTAGCCAAATCAGAATGGTGGCATCAGACACTTACTTTGTACAGATGTAAATTACCATGCAAAGGGACAAGGCCACAGAAAATCAGGCCCACAGTCCCTGCCCAAAATAGCTTTATATGGAGTCCAAGCTGCACAATTCTGAAGTAGATTTCAAATATCCTCTCAAAGGTTGAAGGTGTTCAGGTCAGAAGTTTTGATCTGGCCATTAGAGATGTAGCAACTGGCTATGAAATTTGGCTTCAGATTCCAATTCCTTTCCCCCTGGAGGTTTGAAGGTGTTTGGATCAGGACTTATGAGTCGAGCCTGTCTCAAGCTCATACGGTTACTGGATTAATAACCACCATAAAAAAGTTATTTCAGGTACACGGTACCAATTTTCAAATGATAAAATTATTCTGCCATTTAAATTTTATTAATGTCTTTTTAAAGGGCTAAAGGGGCTTAATCCATATTGTGGGCCAATTGCCTGCAACATTTTATTACTAAAACTGAAGCTGTTTGGAATTACAGAAGCACGAAAAGGCTGTTAAGTGCTTGCGTATGCCATCCTGAAGCAGGCAAACCTTCCAGTGAAAGCTAAGGGGGTTTTGCCTGAACACACCCCAACATAAGAATCCTGCTGGCCTGGGGCAAGGTGCTGCCCCTGCTCTAACTGGTAATTAAAGTGGAAATGAGATAACTGGGGAATTCCAGGGCAACTGCCTGCACACAGGGGGGAACAAGGGGCTTGGCAATGCAGCTCTCACTCAGGTAAAACACCTAGTGACTTTAGTGGGCTTGCCTGAGTAAGGGCTGTAGGTTCCCGCCCTACAGTGAAATTCACCTCCTCAGTACAAAGGACCTATGCAAGGTCATACATATCACTGAGACCCTAAGCCATAAATATTTAGCTTGGCATCCTGCCAATGTGGCCCCCTAGGGGATAAGGACTGGAGGCAATGGCCACTCCAGGCACCAATGCTCCAAGCGCCGGGGGGGGGGGGGGGGCCCTGCTGGTCCTTGCAAGGGTGGCAGTCAGGCAGCCTTCGGCGGCATTTCTGTGGGAGGTCCACCGGTCCCGTGGCTTCAGCGGCAATTTGGTGGCGGGTATGCTGAAGCCGCGGGACCTGTGGACCTCCCGCAGGCAAGCCGCTGAATCTGTGGAACTGGGGACCTCCCACAGGTGCGCTGACGAAGGCAGCCTCCCTGCTGTCCTCGGGGGGGTGGGCAAAAAAGCTAGAGCCGCCCCTCACTGGAGGATTCTCACAGCAGCAAATCCTGGGGCCTCATCCCCCCAACCCATCCATGCATATTACAGCCATGTGCACAGCAGTGCAGGGAACCCCGCCTCCACAGCACTGAGGTCTGCACCATGCCAGGAGTGCATACCCTGCAAGTGGTCCCTGGAATCCAGCCCTCTTCCTTGCACAGCGGGACTGCATCCGTTCAGCTGCCTGAGAAACCTTTGCAGCTAGGAAGGTCCCCTGGCCTTGCCTCTTAGAGCTAGTCTACACGTATCTATCCACTAGAACCACTTGGTTAGGGGTCTGATTTTTTTTTTAAAACCCACAATACTTATATTGGTACAACCCCTAATATGGACACAGCAAAACCGCTGTAAAGGTGGTTTATACCAATATAGTTTATCCCCTAGTGTGTCCATACGACTGGGTTGTACCATTTTAACTATACTGGTATAAGTAAGCGGTACAACTGGTGTGCATAAATGTGCATAGGCTCTTCTACAATGAGGTGGATTTCCCCCTAGGAGTCTCCGGGAGATACACCTCTACCCCAATATAATGCTGTCCTTGGGATCAGGACTGGTGCCAGTGTTTTTGGTGCCCTAGGCGCATGGCCATTTCGCAGCCCCGTGCGCTGCTCCCGCGGTTTGCTCCCGCGGTTCTGGTGGACCTGCCGCAGGCGTTCCTGTGGAGGGTCCCCTGGTCCCGTGGTTCTGGTGGAGCTGCTGCAGGTGTGCCTGCAGCATGTCCACCAGAGCCGTGAGACCAGCGGACCCTCTACAGGCACGCCTGCGGCAGGTCCACTGGAGCCGCCTGCTGCCCCCCCCCGGCAAAATACTGCCCCCCAATAATCCTGGCGCCCTAGGTGATTGCCTAGGTTGCCTAAATGGAAGCGCCGGCCCTGCTTGGGATCCAAAAAATCTTACCGTGTTATAGGTGAAAACACGTTATATCGAACTTGCTTTGATCCACTGGAGTGCACAGGCCCCCATCCCCACCCCCTGAGCACTTTCCTGCATTATATCCGAATTTGTGTTATATCGGGTCGTGTTATATTGGGGTAGGGGTATACACAGGAGACACCACTGCAGAAATTTCTGCTTAGGCCCTTGAATGAGCTTTCATTCTATTTCTTGCTCAAATGAAACCATGAGAAACTGACTTTTTTTTCTCTTTTCTTTTCTTTTCTTTTAATTCCAGAAGGATGCTGGGACACAGCTCTTGCTGGTATATATAAAAAAAAAAAAAAAAAAAAAGGCAGAGCTCAGAATCCTTGTGAGCAATTGCTCACTGCAAAGAGCTGCCAGGAACTATAACTTGAAGGAGGGAGCTGGGGAGGGGAGGTCCAAGAAGATCATTTAGAAATCTATCTTTTAAAAAGGAAAGAAAAGAAAAGGTCTGCTATGAAGATGAGCCTTTGCATGCCAAGTGTCAGCGAAATTTCACTGCCACATTATAAACATCTGAAAAAAAGAGATTTAATGTGGCTTATCAATTAAAGAGGTTATCCATTGTGCTAATAAATTTTACAGAACTGCAAATGCTTCTCAACCTCCTTTCCTTCTCCATGTGTGTCAGGGAAATGCTGAGATCTTTGGGGGGACTCACTGTATATTCTGGAGACAAAACGGGGCTGAACAGCTCTGCAAGCCGTTCCTGTACATAAAATGAGTCTGGTATCCTCAGCACAGTTCCCAGGGGTTAGCGCACCACCAGACCCCGCACCATTCATCATCCCAGAGCAGTCACTCATCGTGAAAGACGCAGCATGGACACTATGTGAATTATCTCTGACCCTTGCAAGGGGTGGCTCCTTTGGATCAGGTTGAGGTCATCAGGAGGGCAGCAGGGAGAAGTTTGCCGCCAGACCTGCAGATAAACAGAGTCCTTCAGACTCCAGATGGAAAGGTGATAGGTTCATGTCACGAACCTGTCCTCATGGCCAGAGTAAGAGAACCACAATTGTCATCATCAGCATCAGCACAGGGGTGCCATGGTGGGCAATGGTGTTTCCTGGCACTCTGAGCATCCCATCTCCTCTCTTGGGTCAGCTATATGCAATGCATAAATCCCTACTCAGCAACCCAAATGGGTCAGACCAGCACCATAAACCAAGCACAGGGACACACCCTGTAATCCTGGTGTGTAATGTAGAGTGTCTGGTCACAATGCCAGAGAGTTTGAATGGCCTGTTGGCATTTCAGTTAGAAGCCCAAATTCTTAGGTATTTATAACTTGGCCATAAAACATTTGCTTTGGACAGAACTTTAGTGTACAGGAGCAGAGGACTTGCCATCTTGGATCAGATCATTGGTCCAAATCCAGTACCATGCTCTGACAGTAGCCAATACCATATGCTTCTAAGAAAGGGAAGTCCCCATATTTCATTTAACTAGGGTGCTAATCCTGTAATCCCTGCAATGAGAATCCAGACAGAGATTCTGGAGGGACTCTGTCTGTATAGTAGGTGTTGAGAGGAAGACATTTCCTTGTGTCTTTCCAGCCCAAAAGAATTTTTCTGAAATCAGTTAAAAAAAAAAAAAAAAAAAAGGCAAAAACAATTTAGCCTGGGCCAATTTTCAATCATAAAAACTAAAAAAATTGAATAAATAAAAAAAAAGTTAATTGGTTTCAAATGCTTCTTCCCCTCCCTCATTTAGGTCACGACCCTGCAGACTTACCGTTATGCTTAACTTTCAGCACATGACTAAGGCCACTGAGTTCATTAATGGCCCCAGTCCTGCAAACGCTTATGCATGCAAGTGACTTTCCACATGAGCAGTCTAATTGACTACTGAGTTCAGCAGGACTAACCCCACATGTAAAGCTATTCACATGCAAACATTCACATTTGCAGAATCAGTGTTAATTAATTAATCCAGCAAAGACTTCCACATGGGCTTAATGCTACACGACTATTGAGTTCAATGGAGCTATTCATGGATGTAAGCATTTGTGGGATCGGGGAATTCAGTATGGTTTAGGAATAAACGTGGATGAGTGATTAATCCATAATGATTACTAAAATTAAATAATTAATCTGGTCTAATCACATTTGAAGATTCTGTAAGAAAAAATGTTAATAATTGTGAGGTTTAAAGTTTGTCTTTTGGACATGCATGGCCATTTTTTTCCCATAAGAAGTTTTACTAGGCAGCACAACCACCTTACAGCATTGACAGAGGAAATCTAAGAGACTCCTAGGCCCCGATCCTGGAAATGCTTACACACGTGCTTCCCTTTGCATATGAGTAGTTCACTGACATCAACGTGTGTGAGACTGTGCAGGACAGGGGCCCCAAGAGTATTTCTGATCCCTTTAATACACGCTCAGGATGCAAGCTTAACCAACAGACCGAAAGATCTGCAGACCTTTAAATAGTCACATATTTCTGGGCTGACATTGGCTCAACAGATGTACATGAAAAACCCTGCGACAAGAGAGTTAAAATCGGCTGTTTTCGTTTTGGATAGAGGGGGAATCCATGTCTCTCCAAACCAACTAATGGGCCTTGCCAAGTTGTTATTTCCTCCATATTTGTCCGAGCTCATGGTTTTAGCGAGAATTGAAGTTGTATTCACTTTCCTATGGGTTAGCAACAGGGACTCCTGGTGGGCCCCCTTCCGCCACAGCCTGTAACAGGAAAGTCCCTCTGAGGGAAACTAGCAAGGCAACTCAGGATGCTAGTGTGCTGCTGCACAGATCCCAGAACACTACTAAAGCTGTGTCAGAGGAAGGAGGTGTGTGAATTCCAGCGGCTCTGCATGGGGCCTGATGGAGCGTGGTTTTGTTGCTGTTTTGTTTATTTGTTGCAGAATCACATGGCAAGCAATGAAGTTCCAAATGTTTCCATTACTCAGTGCCTGGGAGAATAGGAATAGACCCGGGGGGGAGCGGGAGGATGTGAGTACTCCCTGGAATTTTAATTCCACTCCCCCACCACAGGCAGAAAATCAAAATTAAGGAACTGCTTGTTCCTCAGCTTTGGCAGGCGATTCAGCTTTCAGGAAACAAGATCACTTTCATCGCTATCTGTTGGCTATTAGTTCGTGTTACTGCAGGGAGGGACCAGGGGCAAGACTGTGTCCCTAAGTCACTGCTGATGTTGAGTGGGTGGGAAAAGAGGAGGAGGAGGACTGCGCACACTAGCAGCTGTTCCTAGAGCCATTGTGCCTTAGGGTTCCTTGTTTGCCTGGGCCAGACTCCTCGGTACAGTAGTTGTGGGATAGGCATGCACGGACTGGGACTGCGTGGGGAAGAGAGTTCCTAGCATCCTCTATCGCCCTTGTGCACCCGCACAGTCTAACCCACAGTCTCATAACATATTGTGTGCAAGTGGATGAACCTACTCTGCAGTGAGAAAATCTGGCCCATGATTGGTGGTATCACTATGGCTCTAGAGCAACAGAAAGGGATCCAGAGAGACAAACCTCTTACAGAGGAGATGAGAATGAAGGTCCCACACCAGCAATTCCACAGGGTACCATGAATTCTACCACCTCCAGATTAAAAAAAAAATCGCTCCCTCCTCTGCCCACTTCCCTCACCCTTCTGCCCCAGCCTGCACCACAGCTCTTTACACAACATTTATTCTGTTTTCATTAAGTCTTTGCAGGTTCCAATATAGGCAAACCTCTCAACTTCCCCTCCTGCCAGCCTCATAAGTGCATCAGCTGGTCCCTGCAAAGGTGGGGGGCCGGGGGAGGAATTGTTTCTGCTTATCACAGGATAGCACAACCAGCCAGGTGCAGAATGTGGCCAGGGGAGCTTCCTTATTCTAGTTATGTTTACTCCCAGATGCAGAATACCTGGGCCGATAAGGAAGTAGTCTGGCTAATCCAATCTATGGTGTTCCTGGGGCGAGGATGCCGATCAGGGTGGGATCTACAGGCCAAATGCAGTCATTTCAGTTCACACTGAGTTAACCTCAGTGGGATCGAGTGGTCTTCGCTTTGCCAAGGTTCTGCCTCTTGAGCTCAGGGAGTGCTCTTTGTGCCTGTGGAAGCTCACCAGGAGCAAGGTGTCTTGTGCAGCGAGTCTCTGGCTGAGATCATGGGGTAGGGGGAGCAGCGATGCCAGCCCCATGCAGGGGGCAGGGAAGTGGGCAAGCAAGGGCCAGTTCCAAGCGGGGTGGGGGTGTCCCATTTTCCCTTTGGGAAATACGGTCACCCTACGCAGAGGGCTCCATCCACACAGAGGGATCTTGGGCGGGTGGGGTGGGGGCAGTGGCAAGCACATGGTCAATGGACAGATAATTACACAGACATCATTCCAACCCACTTCCCCTTGCTGGGGGAAGGCATAGTAGACAGGGAGACTCCTGCAGCCCTGAGGCTTTCAGATCAGCTCCACAGCCTAGTGAGGAGGATTCCACCTCCCTGGCTTCCACAGAACACCCCTGCACACAGCCCACTCATTCAGACTGCCTGGGGGCCTGGGTTTGACCCTTGACATGATGTCTTAGTGCAATAATTTAAGTTCCCTGTTTTGCTTTTGGGACCATTGTAGGTTGAGAGCCATGAAAGCACCGGGAGGTTCACAGACACAACATCCACACAGACTTGCTTCCAGACCATCTGAGCACAGCTCATGTTACCAGGTAAGCAATAGTGGAACCCCTAGGTCGTTGCTGGCTTCCTCATGCCATGCAGCCATCCCTCAGCCCCTCTACAAAGCCATCTGGCTGCACCCCGAATAAATCAGAGAGGAGGTCTTTGAGACCAGTCTATGTGCGAGAGGAAAGAGTGTATCCTGTGCTGATGGCAATAATGTCAGCTGTAAAGCGCAGGTGGATTGAGGCAATCTGATTAATAATAAATAATAATTTAAAAAAAAAACCTCCAGAGCATGTATCTCATTCTTAGGGGGAGCAAATAGCAAGGGCTGGGAGCTTTCTGCTTATGGGCCAGATCTTCAACTGGTGCAAATGGTCTTAATGGAAGTCAATGGAAGTCTTAATGGAAGTCAATGGAACTATGCCGATTTACCCCAGATAAGGATCTGATCTTATTAGTTTCCCAAATAAATATTTCTCTTTCTTCCTTTCTCAACTAGCTGTTATAGCCAGGACATTTCCCTCCTGCTCGGAAGACAGGACACTATCAATGCCATTTAGAAAAAAAACCAACGTACTGTACATCGTGCAGGTGACATTACAGTCACCAGCAAGCCCTGGCCCTTGGCATCGTGCCGACATGGTGGGCTTCAAATTCAAGACCTTTAGCTATAAAAACGAGACCCCCATCAGGTAGGAGACCTATAGCAATAACTCAAGGCAGCAGTAAGAATAGCACATATTAGTAGCTCACCTTATTCCTGCAAAACACATGGATACAAGTCAACCCTCCCCACTTTGTTTGGATCAGATGATAAATGGATAATTGGAACAGAAGCACAGCAAGACCACTTCTCTCTTCTCCCTTCCACTGAGGGCCCCCAGGAGCCTCACTAACCTTGGTTCCTTGTATGGTAGACAAGAGGACTTCTGCTATGCTAGCTCTATGCTGGGCACAGCTTGTGTCCCCTTTGATTGTATACTTCCAAAGCCTTTTATAAAGATGGACGTGTCAGGAACAGCGTTAGCTCGTCTGGACTGGCTCCTTTCTGCTTGTTGTACTGGATGACTAGCTACTGGCTTCCACATGTTAAGTTCTCAGTTTTCAGTAGGAGACAGAAAAAAAGAGATGAACTGGGGGTTGGGGGGTCACACATCTCTAAAGAGGAGTCAGTAAACTGTACAGCATCTGTCTGATACAATACTAGACGCTAGGGAAATTGCTTCATGCACTGTCTATAACCGTCAGCCTAGACCGTTATCTTGCTGCCTACAGAGGCAGGAAAGAGAGTTTATATGGGACAGGCAGAAAAAAGGGCATCAGGATCTGACATGTCTCCATCTTTAGTCTAGAAAGCTCACCAGCTGAGCCTGAGTGGAAGCCTTTCTGGTACCAGGATATAGTTTATTCAGTGAGCTTCTGCCCTTTCCTCCTGCCTTCCTCTCCCTCTCCCAAACCCAAGGGGTTAACTGCGCATGCCAAAATGGCAAATAAGACAACCTTCTAATCAAGCAAAGGGAGGAGAAGAGGGATGAGGTGTTGAATGACAGTTACCAGGTTAGAGACCCAGCACCTGCTTACACTGCTTTAAAGCTGTGGGGATGGGCTCTTGACACTTCAGGGGAACTTTGCTCATTTGCATTTGTTCACCTGAATAATATTGTTGTTTGGATCCATGGAGTTCTATAGCATAGGACTTCTCAGCTGTCCAGAATACACTCCCTCCCCACAGGACAAGCTTTGAAAAAGCTCAGACTTGCGTCCTACCTTCCTCTGTTTTGATGTACAGAGTATTTAAAAATTGTCTTACTTTTCTGCTCTTCCAATGCCTCTACCACACTTCTTGGCACAAAATCCTATTTTCTGCAGAATGAAGCACCTTTCTGGGGATGCACAGAGAAAGGATGCTTTAGGAAACGTGATCATATGGACCCTTCCTATTCACAGGATCCTATTCACAGTGAAGGTGGCCCATGCAGCTCTTTCGATACAGCACAGAAGCAAGGAATATTAGCTGGTCACTTCTCAGTATCTTGCAGTTGCCTAAAGTAGCAGTTCTCAAACTGTTGCTGGTAATATGGTGCTAAAACTAGATTAAATCCTTTTATTTGTAGTTGACACAGGGATGTTGGGGGAGGGCAGGTGGCCTATGAGACAATTTCTCAACTTAGCGTGTTGTCCATTCTGTGAAGAAGCTTGAACACTGCTGGCCTAAGGATACACCGAAAATAGCTGACCTGCTTCTATGTGCTATTGTGGCTGCCTCAACATAGTTTTGAGGACACATCTTGTGAGACTGGTGCTTTGCCAGGGGACTTTGCCTGTCAAATATGGACAGAAAGACAAGATGGAAGTACTGACTTCTAAATACCCTTCTTCCCCTAGTTCAATCTGTCCTACATAGCAACAGTGAGGAGACTTTGTCTCAGACGTTCAAAATGGCCAACATAGACCAGGCACTCCTAGCTGCATAATAGAGACTAGCAATGCCATGCAAGCAGTCAATCAATCATATGGCTCATGCAGTGCTTCCAGCAGACCCAGCAGCAGTGGCGTCAACCTCGCTGTCTATGCATGTGCTATATCCTTCCAACAGGATAGGAAACATTCTGAAGATCCTTCCCTCTCCCTACTCCCTGAAAGGAGAAAGAGAGAAAAATGTGGCTGGGGACGCTCCCCTGGGGCGAAATGTCAGCTCCGGAATGACATGGCAAAGACGCACCATCTCAGTTGGGTGTAAAAGGGAGGGAGGGAGTGTGCGGGGGCTGAGGAGGAGTGGGTCGGGATGGAGTTGCAAATAAATAAGAACAATGCGCAATTTATGAAGACAAGACTGTAGTAAGTGCTATTCACCCAGAGTGTAAATTGGTACTGATGCCACAACACGGTCTAGCCAAAAAATAATGATGATGATAATTTAGGGCCTGCACTATATCTCACTCAAGGCACAGCCTCATCAGGCAGCAGCTCCGACCCTGCCTACCTCTCCCCCTTCTCTTTTCATTGGTGTCCTCCTAAATCAAAGACACTCAATGCTGATTTGATTATATTCCCTTATTTTATTTACCAGCCATTGCTTGCTCTCCCCCTCTCCCTGCAAGTTCTCAGCGTGCGCCTCTATCGCTTTTCTGTCCCTTGCAATACTCAGAGAACAAGCCTGTCTCTAGGCCACAGGAATTAGAATCCCTACCAGCATGCATGCCATCCTCCACAGCTCCTCATTCGTCATCCTTTAATCTCGCCTGTTTTATGCTCCAGATCCTGGCTACCCGGTCCTGACTTTCCAGGTTTATTGTCCTGACTTACTTCCCTCCTGTAACATTTTACAGCTTAGTTATTGGCCCTCAGGGTCCTCATTTACACAAGTGCTGTTTTCACTATAGTTAAGACTAATTCACTGGGTTAGTTAGCTCCTGCATCCTGCCCTACCATCAGCTCCTAGTCTCCTCTCTTAGGCAGCAGGTGAGGGTTCCTCTAATGGATGGGAGATTTTTTTATTATTATTATTATTTTCCTTTAGGGTGTTGCAGTTCCTGTTAAATTCTCCCTCGGTTTGACACAGCTCTGGCTGTCTTTCTCTGACGCCCACCCGCCCTCAGGGTGGCATTAGGATTTGAGACCCCAGGGGGGAGAATTAGCCAGAAAGCCGTTTCCCTCCTCCAGCTCCACTGCTACAGGGAGACATGAGGCAAGAGTCAAGGTAAGACCTTGGGAGCCCAGGTGTGTCCTTTGTTTGTGCCTCAGGTCTGGCTGACTCCACTCGGCTCCTGTAGCATGCTACCCCGGGTTTTCCTGGGTTTTTTTATTTTTCTCATTAAAGAAAAAAAAATACTTTCCCTGTCATTTACATTAATTTCCTCACCTGGGCTTTATATGGCTGCTGCATGACCATTAGAGCCTTACTTTTCTATTCTTTTTAATACACACACACGCACACCCCCCACGTGTGGCATATTTCAATAAATCTCCCCAGCCCGGGCTCATTTTCCAGCACCGCTTGCCTTCCTCAGCTTTCACAGCTCCCGCTCCAGCTGGGTCTGAGATTTATTTGGTTTATGTACCAGTTTTCTTATAAAACATAGCAGAATCAATGCTTTTCTCTTAGGGGCTCTTACATTCGCTTGGCAGTGCCCAAGGAACCTCCTACAGAGCAGGGAGACCCCTTTGTGGACCACCTGGCCAACCTGCTTGGAGCCCCAAGGGTTGCACCGAGTGTGCACAAAATGGGGCCGAATGCAGCTACGCTCATCCATAGTTGTGGAATTCTGTCTCAGGGAGACTACATGTCCCAGCATGCAATGCTTCATCTTGAGCTCAGTAGTCCAGCCCACAAAAACTCCCGGACTCCAGCTATATCAAGAAGAAGCATTGCATGCTAGGAGTCAGAATCACTGGGGAGTGTACCACTCTACAA
The DNA here is from genome assembly GCF_003597395.2 of Chelonoidis abingdonii. Taxonomy (NCBI): domain Eukaryota; kingdom Metazoa; phylum Chordata; order Testudines; family Testudinidae; genus Chelonoidis; species Chelonoidis abingdonii. The sequence continues at coordinate 9,638,193 of NC_133791.1, forward strand.
AAGATGAGTGTGAATGCAGGTCACATTGTCAAAGTATAAGCCTCATTTCAGCCACTCTTCACCTTATGAATCCATCAAACATCCTTTACAGACATCTCTGTAATAAAATATTGGGCCTGATTCTCCACTGGTTTGCCCCTCACATAGTCGTGTGCACCAGTACAAACAAGGTGTAAAATTCTACCGCTGGTGTAAGTGTGATTGGGTAGCAGAGGTATATCAGTGAACGCAAGGGACACAGCCTGGGAGAATCAGAGCCATTGTACTGAATCTTTTCCCAATATTCAAAGTAAATTAAAGAGAAACTATAGTTCTGTTACAGATTCCCATACGCCAGCATTCTAAGGATCAGAGCAACATGCTGATCTCTGTCCCCTGTGCATAATACAAAATAGCAACATTAATTATAATATGTAATAATTAATGAAGAGTGAATCTGCAGCTAATACTTTGCCCTTCTCTAGCATTCTTTCTCTAAGGGTTTAAAAGCTGTCTGTCATACCTATGAGAGGTAGTTAGGTATTGCTATCCCAATTTAACAGATGGATAAATTGAGACAGAGAGAAATTAAGTGGGTTGCACATGGTCATAAAGTGATGCAGGAACAGAATCCAGGAGTCCTGACTCCCATTCCTTTGTCTGAGCACTAGACTAACTTCTGTGGTTCTGGCCTCAGGTTGGTTTCTGAATGACATGAGGGTCTTAAGTGTTTGACATACACTTGCAGATGAAGACTGGGGTTTTCAAAGGAGCTGGGCTCTGGCCTAACTCTTCCTGTTGAAATCAGGAGGTTGATTTCAATGAGTTAGGCCAATGCTGAGCACTTTGGGACACGCCCTCTGCAACACAGAATCGACAGAACACTCCATGTTAGAAGAACAGGTGAGTTTTTTTTTAAATACCAAACCCAGAAACAAAACAGCCACAAGAAATCAAGTGCCTCAGAGCACCAAGAGTTCAGCATATTTCAAGTCTGTAATTTTTCCAGGACAGTGTTCTCAGCAGTGTCACCATGACCAGCAGTTCAGATGCCCCTTGGAGGCCATGCTACAAAACCCCTCTCACTTATACTCTTCTTTTCTCTGATCTACACAAGCTTTGTCATCTCAAGTGAAAAATACCCTTTAAAAAAATAAGTATGCAGTGAACTACAATGTGTTTCTATGCATGCACTTATCATGGCCATGTGACCATCAGGGATCATGTGATTATCTTCCGCTTCTGTTCCTCTTGTTCTTTCCTCTGCCTCGTCTCATTGCCACGCAACCTCTTTTCCACCCTCTGTAACGTGCTGCCTGCTGATGTGTTTTCACTTGAACACACTGCTGACTGGGGTCCCCCAAGTGCAGGCAATGGGAGGGAAAAAACAACAATCTTGTGTGTGTGTGTTTCCTGGCCTAGCGTGAGTACCTTACGGCTGGTGCCAGCAAAATTAAGTTCACTGAGAGATAAGTGTGCCGAGGGATCCCCTCAGACCCCGCTGCCAGCTGGTACAGGCAATAAAGACACAACACATCATAAATTCCTGCAAACCTCACTTGTTTGAAGGGCAGAGCAGTCCTGGTCTAATGTATTTAGCAGCCAAAAAAAGGTGGTGTGGGGGCAGGCGGACTTGAAACCTGACATAGCCGTTTCTATTCACTAGAAAAAAGTATAATGGCAGACTCACTGAACAAAGCCCAGCAGGCTCAGGCTGGGCTAGTGGGAGGACACTTGTTGGTTCTGAGTTCAGGATTCCTGCCTGCTCCACAGCCCCTTCTAGTCTATATTCAGGAGGCACTGATGAGTTTCAAGGGGATTCATGCCTAGTCCTCGGCTAGGGAGAGGAACGTGTGCATTTTTGGGGTGGAGGTCATGTGCATTGGGGGAGGTTGTTTGCACGTCAGAGAGTGATATGGGTCGTGCATAGTGTGTCTGTTTGTGTGTCAGTCTGTGTCTGACAGAGGTGAGAGAGCGATCATGTTACGCTCCTGTGGACGCAGCCTACAGAGGACCTAAGCCCAAACACCACTGCCCAAGTCTGATATTTCACAGGTTACCAATAGTAACGTACAAATAATTTTACAACTCTGCTACATGCTCCTGTTACTATATCACTCAGGAGACAACACCCTTGGCTCTGGCTTTCCTGAGCAGCCTCATTGCTGCCTGCCTCTAACAGGCCTCCTCATGTGAGTAAGGCATGTAGGATCAGACTATCCTACCTTAAGACACGACTACAGTGCTAGGCTTTAATCCTTTCAGGCAACGAAAGTGGCTCTGACACAGACCCACAGTTCTCCAGGCTATGTTACCTGGTTCGGTTGCCAGACCCTGGGGCAGACTTGTCCAAGCAGCAGCGTGCCCCATGCCATGGTCAGTTTCTGTGTAAGTCCTGCACATCACCACAGCCAAGATTCAAAACAAGAGACTGTATATCAGCACCAGCCTTCCCAGAGAAGCCTCCTTCTATACTCAGCCTCTCTCAGCTGCAAATCACCATTTAACTGCTTGCAATGTCTTCCTGCTCCATTAAGTTTTGTGGTGCAAAGCCAGGCCCTGTAGAGAGCATGGTGGATCCCTGAATGCGCATGGTATGCTGGCCTTGCGGAAGTTAAGTAGACAATACATAAAAGAAGGTTTGTTCAGGGTTGACGAGAATATGCCTCTAACTAGGGGATAGGGATTAAAGCACCAATTCATTGTCTCCAGTGATGCTTCTTCTTTGGGATCTTGAGATCTGTGCTCTAGGGAAGTGTGCGCAATATGTCCACTACATGGTAAGAGAAAAGGCACCAGGTTGTGTTAGAGCATCACTGCTCTGTGCCCAGAGGATGGCTCTGAACCCATGAGTCAGGGAGGGGGGGCATCACATACCTTGTCTTTGCTAGCGTTGCCCTCCAACACCAGTGATGTAAGAGCTCAGCCTTGCCCATTCTTGGCTCTCCAGCCTGGGGCCTTCCTCAGGGCTGTGCTGTGTGGACCTAGAAAAACAAAAGGAAGCAAATTAAAAAGGTCCATTTGGGAGGCAGTAGCTGAAAAGCAATTACTAAAGGGAAAATGGATAGAGGCCCTCCCCTCCCCTCCCCCATCTCCAATATAATCCTGGTTGCAGCCAGAGCAGCAGGGCTTGAATGGGAGTCTCATGGCAGAATGAATGCTTGAGCCTCCCCTTCCCCCTCTGCCATACGCTGGAGGAGGGAATGACTGGCGGCTGAAAGTCCAAAGGGAGGCGATGCACAAAAGACCTTAATTAGAAAACTGAAAGCAGCAGTGCAAGGGGAGGGGGCGGGGGATCTGAACCCAGGGTCAGCACTGCTGGGGTAAGTCTCCCAGGCACCACTGGCTAACTGACCTTCATAATCATCCACTTGAGCAATGGGATGCGGGGGGGAGGGAAGAGAAACACCCTCAAATGTGTGTGCGTGAGTGGTGGGGGGAGACTTCGCCTATTTATCAAAGTTAATTAAAAATATATATATCCAGTTTAGATCCAAAATCCCAATCCAAATATTAACCCCTCCCTGCTCCCTTGCCAAATCTCCTAAGTAAACAAAGTAAATTTTAGGCCCAAGTTCAGAACAGCCCCTTGGGGGTCCTGTGCCTTCCACTTCTTCACCTTACAGATTACATCTTACTTAACAGGCCTAAATGGAACTCGGAGGCTCAGCTACTGCCAGAGCCACCCCCCAGGGATATGCGAGCTGTACACTCAAAAGTAGCACCCTCATGGGAGCCAAAGTGAGGGGACCAGGAGGGTCAGCAGTAGGCTGACGGCTTGGTTTGCACAGGTGCTGAGCACCTGCACCTCCCATCAGCTTTAGCTGGTGTTATAGGTGCTCAGCATCTCTGGAGACCAGGCTGCTGATTTTAAACAGGAAAAAACCAGACCTGGTTAGAGCAGCAAGAAGAGGCACCTGCAGATAGGGAGAGAGGAGCAGCAGGAGTGGGGAATTAAAATAAGTTGGGCTGTCTCATCACTACACTAAGGGACAGAAATACAGCAGAACTCTGAATCGCAGTCTGCAATGACTCACGTCCAGGGCAGTCGCCAAGGTGGGGAGTGTATAGGGCACAATTCTGAGCAGGTTTGGCCTGAGGTTTAGCTGTCCTGGCAGTTCCTGCTCCTCTTGACACTGTTACATTCCAAGGAGTGTAATAAAGAATGGACATCAGGGCCTGACCCAAAGCCCACTGAAGCCAGTGAAAGGCTTGTTGACTTCAGTGGGCTGTGAACCATGACACCTGGCTTTTCAGGTGGTCTCAGATCCAATGCAGTATCTGATATGTCCTGTGTCACAACGGGCTGATCTGCTGGCCTTTCAGTGGGAGGATTCAGCTAACAGACTCTGAATCTCACCTTGCCACCATAACCCTGCCATTTTTGAAGGTGCTGGCCAAATATGTTTGTTTTCCCACGCACAGCCCAGCGTCTAAGGAGATAAAAGGCATTCTGATTTGAATTCATCCTGTGGGATTCCCATTGCCAAAGCTTTTCACTGTAGTTGATAAACCTGGGTCATTATTTGCTTCCTTAAACCTAGCACTGAGCCAGCTTCTCCCGCCGTCTGTCTCTCTTTCACTCTCTTTTGGAAGCATCCTTTGTGGCTAGTGCATGGCTCAATGCTTCCCAAGTCAGGGCAAATATGGAAAATCTATATCAAACAATGATCCAAGAGAGAGGAGGAGGAAAGCTTCATTCACTGGCAGACTTGTCTCTGTCCCCTCCCCACCCCATCAATGCCCCCATTGCTGCCCTCCTGGCCCAGCTTGTCCTGAGTGTGGAAGAACAGAAGTGGTCCCACTCCCATACCATTTAGGGGAGGGGAAGGCAAGTGGGGAGAGTGGCAGGGGGAGGGAACAGTCACAGGGGAACAGAATGAACTTGTTCTCAGGGAAAGCATTGCATCCAGACTGGCAGTTTTCTTTTATCCTGTTTCAGTTCAGTGAAAGCCTCAATTAACTCCACATTAATTATTAAATCAGAACAATGAGTCTCTGGGTTCCAACAGCTAGATTCTGTTACTGCCATGTCTTTGGGGAGCTTGACTAGTTTTACAGCTTAGGACATAAAATATCATTCTTCAAGGAGTTTTTGGGTTGTTTTTATTTTCTGCTCTCTGGTTGCCTACAGCGTTTTTAATTAATATCTCTCTGTCTCTGCCTATTAACACATACATGCACACGTTAGATGTGGGGAACGTGGTTTTTGGATCCATCTGCGCTAGGTCAAGATAAATGCACCATCTAGAGCCTGTAGCACCTCAAAAAATCCTTTTTCTCCAGCACAATTCTCCCAGGCAATGGCAGGGGCTAGTGTAGCCAGTAATCTGAGCTCACCTCCTAGCAAGCCTTTGCACCACATCCAACATGCTGTCTGCACAGCTTGGGCAGCAGGGAGCATTCTCACCAGGGTCCCATTTGACATAGCTGCTCCTCTGTAGTACACAGAATCAGGATTCCAAATACAGCCCACTCTTAATCCTGGGGCCATTACCTAGAACCCGTCCTCCGAGGCTGGTGATAGGGATTCTGCTGCCCTACGCTAACCAGCACATGTTCACCTCTTACCACCCTGTAGCCACACACACATATAGCTACTGAATGCTGTGTTGCCCCTAATCATTCATTGGCCTAGATGAGAATCTACTCAGGCCAGCATAGTAGAGCCACCTCTCCTCCACTCCTGCCCACAGATGCTCTCCTTTGCCAATCACCCTTACAGCCGGTCACCCTTACAGCATGATTATTTCCCTCCTCTTGGCACAGGCAGGTGGCACAGGCTTGTTTCAGAGCTGGGGTTAGTGGTGCTCTATGCATATGACCAGTAAGTGTGTGTTACAGAGCACCAAGGAGCACCTATGGGGGACCGAGAATGGGTTATAGGGTGGCACCATCCTGAACACCTGCCCCTCTTCTCCAGCCTCTGCACTGCCCAGCAGCATTAAATGCTGCCTCTGCACACCACTGAACTGGTCCAGCTTTGACTTGACCAGTTTGCTTCCCCAGCCTCTTAGCTCAGGCCCTGTTCTAAAGACAGTCATCTCAGCGTCCCTGGCTTTTAACACTCATGTCTTCCAGCTCTCCCTTTGCTCGCGGTCACCCTTCCCAGTTCAGTCAGTGTTACAGAAGTTCTTCAAGCTTTTGTTTTTACAGACTAGACACCTTCCTGACTTCTGGTCAGACCAGTGCCTGGTGCTTTCGAGACAAATGTCTTTCCTAATGGGAAGAATCCCAAGCGGTACTTAAGAAAGCCTTCCTAGGAGGCTCCCTTCTCCACCTTCCACCCACCCACTGAGATCTGAAGCTCTCCAAGGTGAGCATGGCTCTGCAAAATGCTGACATTTCTCACTGGAATTTAGTGCCTCCAGGAAGGAGCCAGCTTGATAGCACTGGATGCCATGGCTCTGTATCCACTGAACTGGTGCAGCACAGCTGGGCAAGCTGCCCACAAACTGCCTTGAACTGGAGGGGACAGACTCTAGGGGTCAGAGGGCCTCCACCCCAGTGTTGGCAATCCCCCAGCAGTGTGGCTAAAGAGGGAAGGATGCTGAAACCCTTTACCCCACTTCAGTTTCTCTCCCTCAGTCTTCCACACTGTGAGCATTTGCTGTTCCACTCATTGTGTGCAGCATGAATGAAGGCGATTAGAAAAGAAATGTGGCAGAGAGGAGGGATGAGACAGAAGGCACAGAGAGTGAGAGAGAGGATACAGGTATAATCCTACTGCCAGGTGGAGCTGGCAGCAACCAGGTCTAGGTTCAATATCAAGGCGTTCCTTTTCAACAATACAACATAGAACTGGCTTGAGCCCCCACCCAATAACTTGGGAAAATTACACATCTCCCCTGCACGCCTCTGAGAAGCAATACTTCCCCACTCGCAAGCAGGGTCTGAGTGTAAAAAATAAACTTTTAATGAAAGGAAGGGAGTCTCCTGACATTAAGTAGGGAAAATGTCACAAGCAGGATTCATAATAAAAAAACCGTGAGCAGGACACCTACCCCAGAATGCGTGGGGCAGTGTTTTCTCATGTTCTTGAGTTCTACAACCAAAATTTCCTTTTCTGTGCCCCTCTCTGCTCCTTCATGGGTCTGGCATTCAAGCTCCTGGCTTAAGAAGGTCCTTTCAGCTGAGGGTGACCCCCTCATTTGGAACAGGTTTAGCACAGTTCTGTTCCCCTTTTCTCAGACAATAAAGACAACAACATTGATAACATTTCACTACCCCTGCATTCGGTACTAAAGTGATTTGTAACCCAACACCAGCCAAAGTTGATCACTTGGAGCTACACAGCTCCCATCTGCTAGATACTTATGCAGAGTAGGTGTATTCATGTAAATACAGTTTGCTCATGAAATCTCTCCCCTCCACAACTAGCTGTCAGGGGAGAGTTCATTCAGGCCCTCCTTACGTTGGGAAGTGAGGTTTCCTACCTAGACTATGTTTCTCATTAGCACAACATCTCCTCTCCCAGCATGAGAATGGTAGTGTAATGCTCTCCCTGGCTTTATTCTATACCCAAGCAGCATGGTACCTCTCAGCTCATGGTAATGCTTTCAAACCAAGCTATTCAGAGAGCCCTAAATTGTCACCATGTCCCTAAGTCAATATTCTGTCACTGTCTTGTTGCTCACTTCAAATCTCACTGAGTTGCCAGGAGCAATCATTGCACGGGATGTCTGACTTCACCCTGGTAGCCTTGGGCTGGAGGGAGCATACTCAGTCGTTCTGTGGAGATGGGGCCTGTGTAGTCTGCTCAACACTAAGAGATGTGAGGGGCTGCAGCATGCTCAGTGAGGATGGAATTGTTGGGGATTTGAGCTGTTAAGCTCTATCAAGTCTCTAATGAACATCTGCAAACTGATTTTTCCAAGCCATATAACTTGACCAAATATGGACAGATTTTCACAGGGATGGCAAAAGGCACATGCCTGACACAAAGGCCAAGTCCCAGCCAAATTTCAAGTCTCTGTTCCAAAGCGTGAGGGAGTTAGAGCTTTCCAAAGAGAAGGATGTGAGAATTTTAACACTGAAAAAAAAACAAAGTATTTTCCCCTAGCCTCACTCTCAGAAACAGCTGAACCATTGTGGCTGAAATTTTCCAAAAATATCAGCTTGAGGCACACACCCAGCATGGAAAATGTCAGAACAAACAGCTGAAGTTTGGCAAAACTATAAACAACTGAAACAGAAAGTGTTGAGCAACTTTAATAATAGGGGATGCTACCAGCCCCACCTATAACATGTGGGGTGAACAGCCTAGATTTGTAAGCATTAACATGAGTCTGGAGGCATCATGCTGTGCTTCTGTATCCTAGAAACATCAGCTCCCTGACTCATTGACTCTTTGGGTTTTTTGCTGGCACTGCTATACAAGGGTGTCATTGATGATGGTGGTCTTTGCAATGTCGATTTGCACCCATCCAATGGGAGAGGAACTGAGACCCACCATACTTATTTCACATAAGCCACCGAACAGCCTTTTCGCAACACAGTCACTGCCAGAAGAAGGCTCTGCCACGTTCCTGAGCCCTCCAGACCCCTGCAAGAAATCTGCTCCGTGGCCTGCCTGAGAATCTGCCCTGAACCCGTTCTGAGTTAAAATCTCAGCAGAGGAAAGCAGTAAAGCAAACCCTTCAATGCTTCCGAAGTCATTAACTCTGTCAGTGCCACATCTGGGAGTTACAGCCTGGAGTTAATGTCATCTCCATTGCTGTCCATCTATTTAAGCGGCAAGCCCTATGAATTTCACCATTTGTTGGGCATCCATATTGTACATGCCCAGAATATCAGCATGTTTGTAACGGTTCAGGCTGTGAAACAACAGTCATGGTCCAGTTTCAGTGGCTGATTTAACTGAAGCACTCTAGCACTGGCTAGAGACAGGCATGGTGCCAGCAGACATTGTGCAAGCTTCCACTACCTGACTCATAAGAACAGCCATACTGAGTCAGATCAATGGTCCATCTAGCCCAGAGGTTCTCAAACTGGGGGTCAGGACCACTCAGGGAGTCGTGAGATTATTATGTGAGGGGTCGCAAGCTGTCAGCTTCCACTCCAAACCCCACTTTGCCTTGAACATTTATAATAATATATAAATATATTAAAAAGTGTTTTTAATTCATAAGGGGGGTTGCACTAAGAGGCTTGGTATGTGAAAGGGGTCACCAGTACAAAAGTTTGAGAATCACTGATCTAGCCCAATATCTTGTCTTCCAACAACGGCCAATGTCAGGTGCTTAAGAGGGAACGAACAGAACAAGTAATCATCAAGTGATCTATCCTGTTACCCATTCCCAACTTCTGGCAAACAGAGACTAGGGACACTTCAGAGCATGGTTTTACATCTCTGCCTGATCCTGGCTAATAGCCATTGATAGACTTATCCTTCATGAACTTATCCAGTTCTTTTTTGCTCCACCAAATGAAACCAAGCCCATTCCTGTGTAGACCTGTCAATCCAATTATTGGCCTCCCCTGGGCCTGCCATGCTGAAGGTGCAGTGGATTTGTCACAAGGATGGACATTCTCTGGGGACCAGGATGGGATCCTCAACCTTACTTTCATTTGAGTTCTACAGCCTGGTAGACAAGACTTGGCTTCAGGTCTCCAGAGTTAAAAGGCTGAGGTACTAATCCAACCCCTTCTCCAACCAAAAAAGGCTACCTTTTGCCCTCACTCACATCTTGTGCAACCCACTGACTTTTAAGTCAGAGCAGAACCTGTCCTGAAATCTTTGTGGGGGTTTAAGAACTGGCCTGAAGTCTTTGCATGGCCCCAAGTGTCTCCTAGTCCCTTAGGAGAGTCAGTTCTTCAACTACTCTTGTCAGCATTACACATGGCCCTGCCTGCTCCCCTCAGGATCCATCCTGATTAAATCCAGCCAGTGACACAATGCAACATTTAATCCATCACCTCTCACAACCTTGGGATACACACTTTCAAGACTTAAAAAACAAAGCACATTCACCACCCAAAAAACATATTAAATTGGGGATAAACTTTTGTCTTCAGTTACACTCATGTGCCACCCCACTGAGTTGAGTGGAGCAGCACAGGGCAGGGGTTGGCCCTCGGCCATGAGTTTGGACTCTTGGGGACAAAGTCTGCCCTGAATTTATGTCTCGTGGATGCATGGAATGTTTGTCACTGTGGAATAGGGCCCTCTTGGCTCAGACTCACATTTCTGAGAACTGAAGTGAGGCAATGGTGCCCATTCAGTGCCAGCACGTGGGAAGCTTTGATGCTGGGGACAGAAATACAGTTGGGAATGGGTTTGATAACCTTTTCCCAAATTGCGTGCTTGTGTGTGAGAGAGAGAGAAACAGATGGAGAAATGGATAAAAAAGAAGGGCAGACATGGATAGACAAGCAAGGTAAACAGATAGTTCTGTGACAGGCCAGCTGGCCCTCCTTCCCCCTTTCCCCCCCAACTCGGGGAGCTGACACTACTTCATGCACGACCTGCAATGCCACTGACCATGTGATTTGTTCTGCCGCCATTGGAAGGGACTGCAAATTTTGCTGCAGTGAACTCACTGTCTGTCAGCCCCCATGTCCTTTGGTATTGCCATAGCCCCTGGCTTTTCAGATCTGTTGGCAAAGAGGGAGGAGGAAAAAGATAAATATATTCATATTGGAGAAGCTGTTTCCATGTTTCCTTTTAAATTGCTTCAGGACAGCAGAAGGGGTTGGAAGGGAAACAGCAGTAAATATTTCACTTTATCCTTGCAAAAGATTAAAAAATATCCAAACTCTGCAGCTTGTTGCTTGTGTGTACGTGGGCTGGACATTCACCATCAGCATACACCATGCTCAGCAGCTGACAGACTAATTTTACGATCTTCAGGTGCAAGGTTATCCTGGGAGGCTGCTCTCCGGGGGATAAGGAGCACAGACCTCATGTTCAAAAGAAAAGACTCTGGAGCCGGATCTAGACATCCGGGGGCAACTGTCACACACAGAGCTGCCTGAAAGATTCTATGTGGGTTACATGCAAGCAGAAAGCAGACAGGAAGGCACACTGCAGAAAGGCTGTAGGGAACCTCTTAGGAGCAGTGGTGCAGCCCCCTCTGAAAAGGAGAGGAGGAAGGATGGTCCCCTAACTAAGGCACTGCTCGGGGATTCTGGAATTCTGGGTTTGATTCTCAGCTCTGACACAGACACCCCATGTAATCCTGGGCAAGTTGCACGCTACCTGATTTTTCAGAGGCAATGTTCACCTACTATTCACAGAGTGGGATTGTCGAAAGTGCATGACTCAGAAGCACAAGCCCTATTGATTCTCAAAGGGACTAATGCTCCTTAGGCACTTTTGAACTGCTCGCCACCCACCGCCAAGAGGAGGCTGCAGATGCTCAGCACCTTTGGAAATTAGGCCATTTATCTCTCTGTGCCTCAGATCCCCATTTACTGAATATTTATTATCCACCTTTCCAAAGTGTCTTGAGCTCTTTGGATGAAAGCTGCAATAATAGTTCACAGTTAATGAAGTAATTACTACTTATTATCATTGTAGTTTTGGAGGGGTAGTAAAGGGGTGGATGAAGAATGGCAAAGAGGTGCACCTTAAATACACACATCTCAGTCTAACCCAGGATTTGCACATTGCCTTTCACACACGTTTTACTATTTGTAAGCTCCCAGAGACAGGGACCTTGAACCTTTGCTTGTTCTGTAGGAAGCCTGGTGCACTGCTGTGAAATAATCTATCAGGACTATAATACAATTATTATTATCAATAAGACCAAAGTTAAAGGGGCACTTTCAAGCGTTAGCCAGTATAGAGACAGCTGTTTCCATATACCATGCTGTGTTAGAGGGGGAGAGGGTCCCTGAGATATTTACGGTAACAGGGACCACATAACTACCTAAGATAGAGAGGTAGATTTTCTCCCCCACTTTGCATCTGTGGAAGACAGGGCAGGGTTTTGGCCCATATCCTAATATTTAATGATAGCAAGGGGGAGCAAAATGAAGGGGCAGAGGCAAGAGAGCCCAAGTTTGCTTCCTGCAGCTTGTCTGCCTGAGAAAAGAAGCCCGTACATTCATCTTGTACCTGGCAGGGGGAAGAGGTCCACTACGAAGCTTGATTTCTCCTTCACTTGCATTATTTTTATGCTGGTGTAACTCTGTTGAGATCAGTGGAGTTACTCCTGATTTACACCAGCCTGAACCAATGAGTCCTGACTCCCCAAGCCCCGGGTCTAGCCTGTGGTTGACACACTCTGCCTGCCAAGTAAGTCAACTGTTAACACGCCGGAGAAGCTCTGCCTTTTGCTGCCAAGTATGGAATAAATGATGGGCAGCAATTAGGTAAAGGAGTGAGGTTACAGTCCTCCTGCCATCACGTCGTTCTGCAGCAAAGGAATCTGGATCTTTAAAAAAGAACCAAAACCAGGCACATGAGTACCAGGAGGAGCAGCCCTTGGGAGTCTCTCCATTGACAACACGGAGCTTTGGAGCACGTCCCAACTAATGTCTCTATGGGTCTCCTACAAATTCAGTCAGAGCATTTGGGCAGAATGCTCATGGGGCCCACGGAGAGTGGAGGCATTTGGAAGCAAGAGCACGGGAGTGAGGTGCTGCTGACTTTCCTTTCTTGCTCCAGGATGGCACTTCCGCACAATTAATTGTTTGTACCGCCAAGCAAACGTGACCGCCTGCAGCACGGAGAGAAGCAGAACAGCAACTACTACTTGGAAATAGCCAGATTGTTTATTTCTATTTATTTCCCCCATTGTCTACTTTGGTTCTATGAAAACCAGAATTGGGAGCTGGGTTGCTGTGACCCTCCTCACAGTGGCTGGCTGGCTAGCAAGCACTCACTCTGACTAGAGACACATACTGGATGTACGGTTCATAGAGCATTCCCGATGGGTGAGGCTCAACTCTTTGTGAGGGGCTGGACCAAGGTCCTTGTAGAAGATACATAAGCAGCGGGGGACACAATGGTGGGTCCCATGCTGGATCCAAAGAGGCCAGTGCAGAAGGGAGTGGGCCAATAGAGACATGCATAAGGCAGATACTCTAGGTTGAAACCTTCACATGGGGATACAGCGACGCAGCGGCCACCATTGCAGCCCATCACCTGGAACCGCAGCTTCAGTCAAGCCCCACAATCTGTCTTTGGGAGGGCAGGTTCCATCCTCCAACTCCTGCTTAGTCCCCTTACCAAGCCTGTGCATTTGGCGTTTTTCATAGAAGGGACAAATCTCTTGCTTAGAAAACAAGTAGGGGAAGTCAACCTCTATCTGTGACACTGGTATTGGCATGCCTGTGGAGAAGCAGCAGTGGAGAGCCCCAAGCACGGTGGGGCCGTCTAACAGAGAAAGAGGTCAATGGCAGATTCACCTAACCTGAGAAGAACTGCAACCACTGGGCTTTTTACTGTGTAGACAGTAGCCATTCCACCTGTTGGGATTTCTAATGACCCCATCACCATAGTGTCCAGGCACTGCATAACACAAATAAGATTCAGATCAATTGTTTCCAAGTAAGACCTAATCCCTCCATCCCATATTGATCAGAATCAACAGTAGCATTGTTGGCTATGACATTTTTAGTTTCCACTCTCTGGCTCTTCTTCTCCACACCACCCTGGATCCACTGATAGTAACCATGAAATGAAGGAAAACACAAGGCCTTGGCTTGGGCAACCCTGTCTAATGTGATGTATGATAATACAGATAATAAATACACTAATAACAATTAGAATGGGCCAAACAAAACCCCCAGATCACATGGGTGGCAGCTGGACTCAGAGCCAAACTTCCCATCTGAGGCCAACAGCCAGCACTTCGGGAATAGTGGGTCACAACTATCCTCCTACAATTATATTCTAATGTATCTAGATCCAAACGCCACAAACTCGGAGGTGTTCAAACTCTGGTTCCAAAGGTTGCAGCTGGAGTCTCCCTCTGATGACGCAATCTATTGTGGGGTTGCTCATTCACTTCTGCCATATTTATGGAGATACAGCAGTATAATCCTTTAATAATACACTACCACAAGAGAAGGGAGGGAACCACCAAGCTACGACTTCCGAGCTGTGCAAATAGGCCCCAGAGAGAAATACTTGCACCTCCAAATCTAAACCCTGATGTGCTACAGGACCACAGAGCCAGTCAGGTTGGAGGAGAGAGCAATTAAAACCATCTGAACTCCAACAAAGCTGGGCAGCTAGTGCTTTTCTTCATTTTTATCACTGCCTGGAGCCCCAAACTTTTTTTTTTGGTTTGGTTTGGTTTGTGTTTTTGGCACTGCAGCACTGATTATACCTCACAGCTAGAGAAAAGCTGAAATACCTAAAGATTAGGAATACCTAAATTTATGGCAGGATTAGCACCGAGTTTTATCTTGCTTGACACGAAGGGCTAAACTGATCCATCTAAAGGACTCTTTCAACCTCATCAGGTCTGATTCCTGCTGTAAAGTATCCAAAAATAAAGAGCTGCACTGAAAAAGCAAACTCCATCACAGGGTTTAGAGCTTTCACTTGAGAGTCCCCAGTTTGTTACCAGAGGTCAGCACATTTGCTAAGCAACAATTTCGCAGTTAAAAATGTAAAGAAAATAAAACAAATATAGGCCTGATTCATCTCTTGTTTACACCAGCATAACATTGGTTTCAATGGAGTTGCTCCAGATTTACCCTAAGTGGAGACTCAGGCCCAAAGAGAATACTGGACCTGATCTTGCTACATTGACGTCAACAGGAGTTTTGCCACTGAGTTCAGTGGGACCAGGATCAGAACCAATAGCACTTGGCACTTACAGCAGTGCTTTTCAAAGCACCGTACAAATACTGGAACTTCCAATCCCTGTCTGAAAAGTAGGCAAGTATCATTTCATTCTCCATTACTTCCAGAGGAAGGCTGGTCCGCTCATTAGGACACTAGTCTAGCACTCGGAAGACCTGCTTTCAATTCTGCCACAGACTTCCTATGAGACTTTAGGCAAGTCTCTCAGTTCTCCAGCTGTAAAATGGGGTTAAAAGCATTGCCCTTCCTCACTGGGATCTTACGAGAATAAGATTATGAGGCGCTGGGGTGAAAGAGTAATGGAAGACAGACAAGTATGATAGACAGATGGGAGAACTAAGGCAGATAAGTTTGCAGTTCTCATTGATTTCAAGCAGTCCTCAGCACACTGGAGCATCAACCTACTACCCAGCCAGGGACTCACCAGTTGGCACAGAAGAATCAGATTTTTGGAGTCCCTGGCTCCCAGCACTGTGCCAGGCACTGGCATCTTAAACCTCCTGATGAAATCCATTGAACAACTGAGCGCTCAAGGAAAAACCACTGAGATGACCCTATTAGAAACAACAAGAAGATACCAATATTCGTTCACTCTTGAAACCTGCTTACATTATAGAAATGCAGAGGAACTTAATTAACTGAACATCCCTTCAAAGAAGGGATAGATGGGGAAATTAGTTCAGGTAGACCCCCCGCTCAGCATAGCTCATTAGAAAAGCATCCTTCCTGAGGGTCTGAAATCGCTCAGATACTCCCCTGATACTCCTGTCTCCCCTCCATGTGCTGGGGAGTGGAACGTGGCAAAATGACACAAGGAACCTGTTCCAGTCCTGTTTGCAGCCAGGATCAGGAGTGACATCTCATGTGAAACCCCTTCCCAGGGAAATTTCCCTAGAGCCTCAGAGAGAAGTGGCAGAAATCCTGGGTACTGCTCCTAGCCCAACTCACAAGCCCCCTGGAGTCCACCCATGAACAAGAGGAGTTGGGAGACGCGCGCCACAAGGATACCAGCCCTTGACTGAAAGGGAAGAGCCTTAATTCTGGGAGGGAAGGCGTGTAGAGCTGGGGAGGGGTCCCAGCAGGCTCCTTTAGTACCTGCCCTGGCTCATGACAATAGCAGCAGGCTGGGGCAGCAAGGGGTGTGTGTGTGTTTCTCCTCTCCATTTCCGTGACACCCCCCAATGTGTGTGTTCCCCTCCATTTCCTCGCCCCTCCTGTGTCTCCCCTCCATTTCCCTGACACCCCCCAGTGTGTGTGCATGTTTCTCCCCTCCATTTCCCTGATACCCCCATGTGTGTGTGTTCCCTTCCATTTCCCTGACCCTCCTAGGTGTTTCTCCCCTCCATTTCCCTGACACCCCCATGTGTGTTCCCCTCCATTTCCCTGACACCCCCCAGTGTGTGTGTGTGTTTCTCCCCTCTACTTCCCTGACACCCCCATGTGTGTGTTCCCCTCCATTTCCTCAACCCTCCCGTGTTTCTCCCATCCATTTCCCCAACACCTCTCGTGTGTCTTCCCTCCCCTCCATTTCCCTAAGTGAGAATGTGAGTGTGTGTGTATTTGAGACACCCCACCGTGTGTTCCCCTCCATTTCCCCGAGCGACCCCCCCAGTGTGTGTGTGTGTCTGTGTTTCCCTTCATTTCCCCGAGGCGCCCGCCCAGTGTGTGTGCGTGCGCTCCCCTCCATTTCCAGAGGCAGCCCCCCAGTGTGTGTGTGTGTGCGCGCTCCCCTCCATTTCCAGAGGCAGCCCCCCCAGTGTGTGTGTGTTCCCCTCCACTTCCAGAGGCAGACCCCCCAGTGTGTCTGTGTGTGTGTGCACGTGCGCATGTGCGTGTGTTCCCCTCCATTTCCAGAGGCAGCCCCCCCC